>NC_056741.1:865852495-866054995 GCF_019279795.1 Protopterus annectens | reverse complement strand
ATTGTAGCTTGCTACAGACCCCCCACCATGCCCCAGGATTCCCACTCCTCTTTTCTTGATACACTGGAAAATATTAAGGTACAACCCAACACTCTAATAATGGGTGATTTCAATTACCCTACCATTAACTGGGAAAACTACTCGTGTACCAACTCTTTGCTCAATGTCTTCTGGAAATCATCAATTCCAACGCTTTGGATCAACTTATCCACACCCCCACCAGAGGCAGCAATATCCTAGACCTGGTCATCACCAACATGGGTGACCGGTGTTCCACACCAGAGGTCAGCTCCTCGTTGGTCAGATCCGACCACAAGCTAATCACCCTAGACATCCACATCCCGCTCCCACCCCCCATTAGGAAAACCATAAAAAAATTTCCCCAAAGCCAACTTCACGCTTCTTAAGACAGAAGCGGCAAACTTCATGACACCCATGCAGATGGACAATAGAGGTACGACTGCTGAATCCTACACAAATGCACTTTATAAGCACTTACACGAGTGCATGGATCGTGCTATCCCCAACAGAACCAAGATGCTATCCTCCAAAAAAAGGAAGCCAATCTGGTGGTTTTCTGCCATAAATAAACTCTACAACAGAAGAAAGAAATTGTTACAAAAAATTCCTCTTGGGAATGCTTCTGCTCCCACCCCTCATAGCCTATTCTCCACTTACTACCTTCAACTTATTCATATATTACCAGACACCAAATAATTAAGTCAACTGTAGTTCTCTAACCCTACTATTCCTCTGAAGAAACTATATATATACTACCACAATGCTTTAATTTTTCTAAAAATTTTTACTAAACTCTTTCTTTGCTTCTACTTAAATCTGGGTTGTTCTACAAAATAAAACCTAAAAATTACTTTGTAACAGCTTAATCTTTATTTAGTTTGCAACCCACAAATAACTGACATTGTAAACTGCTGTAATCTTTGGGTTACCACTGCTTTAAAGCTTTGTGTTTAACCTACTAATAATTTGAAATTGTAAGCTGCTGTATTTTGTAACCTTTGTTTTAGAGCTTTTCTCCCCAGGACTCCATTGAAAACGGGTTCTTATTGTCCCAATGGACTATCCTGGTTAACCAACTGCAAATAAATAAATAAGTAAATAAATAAAATCCCACGATTGGAGGAATTCCCTGGTCAGCCTCAGTAAGAAGCTGAGATCCCTCATAAAATCCTCCAAAGCTAGTTATGAAAACAAAATTGCCACTGATTCTAAAGACAACCACAAAGCATTCTATAGCTATGTCAAAAATCTCAATGGCAACACTCAGATCTTCTCAGAGTTACAGCACAATGACACTAAATATACAGAACCAACTGATATTGCCAACATCCTGGCAGATAGGTTCAGTGCTAACTTTACCCCACTCTCACCCCCTAAAGGGCCCATCTTTATACCGGAAGAATGCAAAGTTCCTGTAATCATGGCTGCACAGGTAAAAACTTCACTCTCCAAAGCCAAGAACACAGCATCCATGGGACCTGACAACATCCCAGGCTGCCTTCTACATGAACTACAGAATGAACTGGCACCCCACCTAAGTACCATGTTCAATCACAGCCTCACCTCAGGCTTTGTGCCCATTGAATGGCGCACCGCGATAGTTATCCCACTCCACAAAGGTGGGGCCACAACAGACCCCAGGAACTACCGCCCCATTAGCCTGACAAGCCTCGTCTGCAAGGCAATGGAACTCATAAACAAAGACATTGGAGATCTCCAAACCCTGGACCCCACACAGTTTGGGTTTGTAAAAGGCAGATCATGTCTCCTAAACCTGATAGACTTCTTTGAAGTAGTCACCAAAGCCATAGATGAGGGTAAGGTGGTTCACACAGCCTATCTAGATCTCGCCAAGGAATTCAACACCATCCCCCACTCTGGAATTATAAACTCACTAAACTAGGTATAAATCCCTATGTCACAAGATGGGTTGCCAACTGCCTTACTGAAAGAACTCACACTGTAAAAGTAGCAGACTCCAAATCAGACTTCAGACCAGTGACAAGTGGAGTATCACAGGGTGCAGTCCTGGGTCCTCTCCTGTTTGGTATCTACTTCTCTGAAGTACAGGCTAACACAGAAGGTCTTTGGCTAACTAAATTTGCAGATGACTGCAAACTAGGAGCCATAATTGAAACTCCTAACAATGTGGACATCCTACAAAAGGGCCTCACTGAGACAGATACCTGGTGTCAAAGACATGGTCTCAAGCTCAATGCCAAAAAGTGCATTGTCATCCCCTTTGGTAAAAATTCTGTACCCATTAACTACCACATAGGTGGTAGTCTACTTAACACCAAAAGTGTGATAAGAGACCTTGGGACACAGGTGGACAGTAGTCTCTCCTTTGATAATCATATCGCCAAAGTGGTCAGGAAATCCTTCTACGTGGCACACCTCATCACAAAAGGTTTCTCATCCAGAAAAAAAGAGGTCATTGTTCCCCTCTACTCATCACTCATTAGGCCCATTATGAAGTACAACGCCCCTTTTGGTATGTACCTCACAAGACATCTACAACAACTGGAAAGGCCGCAAAAATACCTCAAAAAGAGGATTACTGGCCTCAAACAGATGCCTTATGCAGACCGTCTCAAAAAACTCCAGCTTTACTCCGTCACATATCGCCTACTCAGAGGCGATCTCTGCCTAACATACAAAGCTATGTCAAACCCAGAGCTGTTGGACATACTCCACTTAAAGAAATCTCAATCCCTCCGAGCTACACGCTCTAGGGACCTAAACCTTGTCACCACAATAAACAGAACATGCTGGAGGGATAGATTGCTGTCCCAGAGACTTTCCATACTCTGGAACAGACTACCTATCTATGTCAAACAGAGCTCCTCATTAGTACTCTTCAAGAAAAATCTTGATGATTGGATGGGTAATAGGAAATTCACCCAGGGGATCACTTCTGTGGTTCTGCTTGACAAGCGCACAGGAAAATAATTTTCTTGGGTGGCGAAAGCCAGGGTATATTTTTGGCTAGGCTTGTATAGGCCCTAGGGCCAATAGCCTAGTACCTACCTATGAACCTATGGAAATGTCAAATCTGCTGTCATGGTGTCACATTCATGACATGCAATGCTGTTTGTGGATTTAGCTTGGTATTCAGGTAAGTGCTGTTTACGTAAGGGAATTGGGTAGGGGTTTTTGTGTGTTTAGTGCGATCTTGGAGTTAGTATATGTAAGTAGAGGGGGGTGCAGCCTCCCACGTGAGTGGTGCAGAGGGGCTTGCCCCCCTGCTTATAGTTAGGGTAGGTGTGTTTGTATGTTATGTTGTGTTTGTGTGTGTTGTTTTGTTTGTTGTAGTGTAGTTAGGTAGGTGTGTTTGTGTGGAGGTCACGATTTTGGTTTTCGCGGTTGTGGGTTTTCGGGTATGTGGAATTTTGACTATACAGTCTTGAAACACTTCAAATTCAACATTTCAGTATTTCCAGATTGTCTAGTGAATCTATACACACACACACACACATATATATATATATATATATACATACATATATATATATATATATATATATATATACACACACACACAAATATATATTTATACACATACATACACACACACACACATATACATACACATATAGAGATGCACACTCATGCACAAATATAAATATAAATACATGAATATACGTGTGTGTGTACATATCCTCAACACACATATAACACTATTAATAGACCATGAAGAAAAATATACTTCATGCAGCACTAAAAATCCCAATTATTAAATAGCATGGTCTAAAATAAATAAACATAAAACACAAATTGCAATTACTTACAGGACCAGTTTCCTCCACTGCAATTGTGCTTATTTCAGGCCATTCTCAGCTTTGAGTCTATTGGGTTACCTCCTCAAACTTAGTGAGAATCCAGGTCCTTTCTCTACAGCTACAACTAATTTGCGCAGGATAGAGCATGGTATATGTTCAATGTTGTCAGCTTAGCCCAGACATAAAATGCTTCATTTACATGCAGGAAACAAGAAAAATTAATAATATACTGGTTGAATCCTGGCAAAAGATTTCATTGGTCTGCCTCAACCACGTTAAGTGGCATATTTTCTGTAGAAACAAATTCAGTTACCTGAATCACAGCTACACCACACTGGCCACGTTGAACTATCATGCAACAATAATGTTTCAAGAGATAAATTCCACAAAGGCCACAACATTTAGTAACTAACCATGCAGGACGTTTACTAACTAAGCCTCTTACTCTATTCACTCTGACAAGCTCATTATAAATTTTAGACTAGTACATAAACTTCAAAAAAATGTTAGTGTCTGAGAAAACACACTGGGCCACATTCTGAAAGAGTTGCTCTTAGTTCAAGTGACTTACTCCAGTGTACGTCTGCCCTGATTCTAAAAGACTCACTCACGTTAAATGACTTGCTTCAATGTAATGCTTGTCAATAAATACATTTACACCAGAGGCCAGATTCTGAAAGACCTGCTCTCGGTGTTAGTGATTTACTCCGGTGTAATACACCAGGGTAAGTCACTTACATGAACGGCAAGCCTTTTAGAATCAGGCCCATTATGAGTAGTGACAGAATGAAAGGGATGGTGTTTAATTCTCATCACATTCCATTAATTTCTATACACCACTTTAAGTCAATAATGTCCTCACGTCTTTTCAAGCTTGCCCACCACACATTCAGATTTATCTGCAAAAATCTGAGCCACCGTGAACTTCTGCCAGGAAGAAAAAAGATAGAATGGTACTTGCGTACCATCACAACCAGGTTCCAAACCTGTCATCATTCTTCATGTTATGGAGAAAGGAGTCAATGCGTTTTTGCAAGGGTTGGTATGCTACTAGCTAGCTCTCTCTGAGACTGGGTAATCACCCACAGAGAGGAATAAGGGCCAGATTCCTCTTCCAGGGTGGCGTACTTTGGTGACGGAAATATATTTTATATAAAATACACATGGCTGCCTAAACCGATGTTTTTATTTATTTATTTTTTTTAGGTATTATGCAATTACCTGTACAAAAGAGGTACACATTTACCAAATTGTAATTTTATTGAATAGTACGTGATCTTTACAACAGAAATTAAAGTGCAACACAAACTGACGGAACTAATCGCTTTGCTGTTTCTTCTTCTCTGGTGGAAATCTTACGGCTACCGCTGTCATAATAAGATTCAAAACAGTCTTTCTTTGCAGCTTGAGCTTCACACCAAATGTAGTCCGTTAGGTAAGAGTCAAGATGGTGACGGGCTGTACCTCTGTTTTTTTTTTTATTTCTACATTTGACAGAACCTCACATACGTTCTAGACCCTGAGTGTGTACACTCGTTTCAGGGTCAACAAAGTTGTATTTATGGTTCACTATTACAATTGGGAAACCAGCTTCTTCAAGTTCACTAGTCTGGTAAGTTCCCCAACAATCTAAGCAAATTGTACTGCCCTCTTTAATGTTCTCTGATTTTCTGCATTAGAGTAGCAGCACTTCTGTCAGGTACAGTTAACAAGGAAAGTTTCTTTCGTTTCTTGGCATATACCACTGAAAATCCATTGTTCCTGCAGTACACTCCTGCATTACTCTCTCTCTCTCTTAGTAAACAGACCTTCATTCACTTCAACAATGTTTCCTGGACCACCTATTTTCTTTCTTCTCCCTCCATTTCAAGAATGCAAATCTCTCTCAAGTAATTATTCCAGTCTATAACAGTTTTATCGGCCATATCTAGTTCTTCACAAAATGTAATTGAAGTCAATTCCTTGCACCAACATAAAAAAATCAGACGGCTTAGGTAAATAAAATTCCACTGCCTTCAAACCAACTTCCACTTCGCATTCCCACACATTGGTTGCACTTCCCTGCATTACATTTCTAAAACACCTGTTTTCCGAAATATAATTTCATGGGATGCCAATTACTACATTCTCAAAGGTCAGGCAAAATATAGTATTGTTGTAACAATCTCATGGCATCTTTCTCATTAGCAGGCAAATCCCACAGATGCATATCGGGAAGAAAGGTTTATAAAAGGCAGTAAAGAAGACTGTAATGAAGCACATTTGACAAAAATAATGTTAATAAATTTGTCGGCACGTGAAAGGGATGGGAATATATCAACAGCGAGTTGTTTGGAACCTGGCTGTAATAATACGCAAGTACCGAAATAATCTCTCGGCCTATAAATTAGTTCTATCATGCTCCCTGTAATCAAATCAGAAAAAAATATTTAATCTAGGGAATCTTTGTTTGCTATTGTCCAACTGCTTTCAACATTAAAAAACTAACAATGATGTCTATTAGAATATGTCTAACAGAATATAAATTTTATGTGAGATATGACATGCATCTGTCTCTCTCAATTGGATTTTGCATGTTTTTTTTTTCTAACTCCAATTACAAGTCAGCCCACAGAATGATTTTGCAATGTACTCAAGACAACTTCAGATGTGACTAAATATTTTATACAAGTTCAGATACAGTCTGTTGCAGACAAATGTGTTAGTAGTCAATGGACAAGGGGCATGAAGTAGAACATTTTGCTTATTTCTAAGAAACAGTTGAAACATTATGATTTCATCTTGCCTGGTAACAAGAAAAGAACATTGACATTTTTTTGTTACCATTGGTTAGAATGATTTGAATTTTACTGTAAATACATCACAGGGTAGGCTGAGCTTATGCTGCTGGATAATGCCCTGTATTCCTGCTTTTACTTTATATTATGCCCATGTTTTCTTCATAGAACAGTTATATATACAATAGCATATGGTAAATTTCTTGTGAACAATAAACGTGCAATGAATATGAATGCTTCACAGTCTCATTTTCACAGATGTTCTGCCAAAAAAACTATCACTATCCAACATAAACCACACGCAAACAAAAATATTTAAAATGTTAGAAAATACAACAGAGTGTACAACTCTACTGCAATGCAACTACTCAAGCTGCTGAAAGTGGTAGTATGCAAAGAAATTCAAGTTTGCTTAACATTTATGGCCTTGAATCACATGATATTCATACCAAAGTACACATGAAGACATTCTTATCAAAACAATTACATGTAAATATGTAAACATACAGTTTTATCTTTCAACATACAATCAGTCTAAACAAACAAAAAATGAGGCAAAATACCTCTCAACTGAACAGATTTTCACAAAATGTTCAGACAGCAGGGAGGTTGCCTGAGGTAGGTGCCATGGCTCCAGCAGTATCATACTGCGCAAGAGGGGGTACCAGTGCTGGTGAGGCCAGTCTGGTGCAATCAGTATTGTCCTTGGTTTGTCCTGTTTGATCTTTAGCAGAACCTTCGAGAGGATAGGCAAAGGAGGAAAGGTATAAACCGAGAGGCTTTCCCAGGTAAAGGACAGGGCATCCACTTTCCAAGCTTGACTGTGGGGAGTCCTTGTGCAGAATTTGTCCAATTGGTAGTTCTGAGGGGAGGCAAACAGGTCCATCTCTGGCATCTCCCATTTATTCCTCAAGAGGTTGAATATTTTTGGTTCCAGTTTCCATTCACGTGGGTCCATGAGATTTCTGTTTAGGTCGCCTGTCAGTGAATTTAGCTTGCCAGGCAGGAACTGAGCTTGTAGGTGCACTTGGTAGCTCAAGGCTGTGTTCCACAGAGCCATGGCTAGTCTGCAGAGAGGGTTACCCCCCTGCTTGTTTATGTACCACATAACTGTGGTGTTGTCTGTCTTTACCAATAATTGTTCTGGAAGTATGTGGTCTTTGAAGGCTGTCAGGGAATTCTGTACAGCTAACATTTCTTTTTGTTTGATATGCAGGTGCATCTGACTCAGGTTCCATTTGCCCTGAATGCACTGCCAAGTGAGCCCCCCATGCCTAGTCTGATGGGTCTGTTGCTAGGGTTTGGGTGGCAGAGGGTAGAGTGAAAGGGAGCCCTTTATTGTGGTAGCAGGCCTCTGCCTACCAAAGGAACTCTGTCTTTATACAAGGAATGATAGGAATCATTGATTCCAGTTTGAGAATGTTGACACCATAGGCTTTTTAGATACCATTGTAGTTTCCTCATATGCAGTCTTGCATACAGAATTAGTAGAATGCAAGAGGCTATGAACCCCAGGGCTTGCAAAATTTTCCTTGCAGATAGCTGGGTCTTTGTGGCCAGTACTTTGAAGTAGGTTGTCAAATAAACTTGTTTCTCTGGCGTGAGGTAAGCCATCTGGGAAATTGTGTTCAAGCTTGCACCCAGGAATATAATCTGTTGGCAGGGTACTAGGTGAGATTTCTTTTTGTTTATAGTGTACCCCAGTGAGGTTACAAGTTTCTTTACGAATGTCAGATGCTTTAATAGCAAGTCCTGGCTTTCTGCCTGAATCAGACAATCGTCCAGGTATGGACATATATGAATATTTCTCTGCCAGCAAAATGCAATGACTGGAGCTAGACACTTTGTGAATACCCTGGGCACAGTAGATAAGCCAAAGGGAAGTGCAGAGAACTGATAGTGCATGGAGCCTGCTCTGAAGCGTAGGTATTTTCTGAAAGATTCCCTTATTGGAATGTGCAGGTTAGCTTCCTTTAAGTCTAAAGTTGCCAACCAGGCATCGTTGCCTAGCATAGGAAGCAGTTGTTAAGTGTTAGCATTTTGAATTTTGGGATTACCAAAAAGGTGTTTAGAATACAGAGGTCCAGGATAGGATGCCAGGAAAAGTCTTGAATAAAAACCTTGTCCCCTTTCTTCTGCTGGGACAGGTTGAATAGCCCTGATACTTAGAAGAGAGAGAACCTGCTGTTGAGTCTCTGCCCACTGACTGGGGGTAGGTCTGGCCAACCGTCTGGGGTTGGTAGGGTGTGGAAGTGGAATCTGTATCCTTGGAAAACTATATTTAAAACTCATTTGTCCTGGGTAATGAGTTCCCAGTTTTTTGCATGCAGGGCGAGCTTTCCTCCTAAGGGAGCAGGCAGTTGAGCAGGGCTTGGAAGGGTTAAGGTCAATTCATTGTGGCATTTTTCCATAGGGGGGTGTCTTACTACTTCTTGCTTTGGAAGTGGGACCCCCCCACACTGCTTAGGACTGTGTGTAGCCCGAGACTGTAACCTAGGTGGTCTGCTGTTTCTGGGTTTGGACTGAGAAGGCCTGGAAGAGAATGGAAAGGACCAATTCTTTGAAGGCCAGTGCCTACTAAATCTGGGAGGCTGTACTTACAGGAAATCTTTAACAGTTTGTATAGACTTAGTTTTTTCCTCCATCTTTTTGAGGACTTCTTCTGCTTTGTTGCCAAACAGGTGGTCTTGGTTTAAGGGAGCATCCAGTAATTTAACTAACATGATCTGGCAAGTTTTGCTCCTTAAGCCTAGCATGCCTTCTAAGTACAGACCCAGTGACAGCAAACCTGCAAGATGCTTCTAAAGAGTCAAAACCACATTGCAAAGTATGTTTACCAACTTGTTCAGCAGGATGCATTAAATCCTGTAATTTTGTGTGTACAGCAGTCAGAAATCAACAATTTTCTGTTTAAGTAGTCCCATAATATGCTGGTGGTACTTTAACATATGAAACTGGCAATTTAAAGCCCTAATGGCCAAAGTAGCAGACGTGTATACCTTCTTACCCCATCTGTCCAAGGCTCTAGAATCTCTATCAGAAGGAGTAGGATTTTTGGCAGCAGTAGCCTTACTGCCCTTTGGTCCTTGGGAAATGGTCTCTGGATCCGCAGTAGGATTTTAGTCAGGTACTCTAATACCGGTCAGGTTTTCTGGGAGCTGGAGGTAAAGTGCCTGGGGACAGGCTAGATTCCAAGAAGGCATCCTCTATAATGTCCAGAACAGGAGGGATAGCTAAAGGCCTATGTTGAGGAAGGAGTAAGAATTCCCTATGCCTCTTTTTGGAGTCAGAGTAATCCTGGCTTTCCCAGCGGAAATGCTCCCCAAGAGTGTGCAAGGTTTCACCAAAAGAAAAATCTTCTGGAGGGGAAGCAGAGGGAATGGAATCCTCTGCATCAGAATCCTCATAGGTAGATAAGGGCAAATCCTGATAATCAGAAGAAACAGAAATATCAGAATCCTGATCAGAAGAATCAGAAGGAAAATCAGTTCTAGGTCTCTTAGAGGGAGAAGGCTGGCTTCCCCTAATTAAAGTAATAAGGTCTTCAGCCATTCTAAGCATTTGTATTTTAGGCATATAGGCCTGACCATATGGTTTGGACATTGTTTTTCTAGGCATGGGTCGAGTTTTAGGCCTGGATGAAGTAGATGCCGTTGGTTTAAAATTCAAATCTGTAGGCCTGAATACACTCTCAGTAGCCAGTGCCTGCACAGCGGCTCCAGACCCATCCAAGGTAGAGAAATCCGCAGATTCCATAGTCGAAGAAGCATCTCGCGGCATGCAGGACTCTGAATGGGTCTCAGTAGAGGCTTGCGAATCTGAAGTAGCGGGTATCAGGGGCTGCGAAAGCAACTCACTGAGTACCGGCGAACTGGCGACTAGCTTAACAGCAGCATCGTCGGCAGTTTTGGACCTATGCGGTCTGTCTCTGTCTTTATCCTTACGTTTTTTTTTCAGAATAACTGTAGTCAGATGGCTTACCGAAGCCATTTCTGGATAGTTGTACAGAGTACCAAAATAATTTGCTGCAAAAATAGACTGACGACGAATAGTTCGGGGGTTGAATAAGGCACAAAACTGACAGCGAGGGACGTCATGGTCTGGGCCTAAGCAAGGAATGCAGTACGAATGAAAATCTTTATGAGCTATTTGCTTTCCACAGGTAAGATAATTGTTAACTTTTACTGACATCGGTTAAGAGCAAGAAAAAGGATCCCCAACGGGGTACTTAGCTTTTTTGAAGATTTCGGTTCTGAAACTCGAAAACGAACATTTCAGGAGTCGGACGAATGGCACTTGCAAACTGCTTCTGCTTCAGGCACTGCGTGATGAGAAAGACTGATGTAATGGCGTCAGCTGCATGTTTTATACCCCTGACGACCTGACGTCATAGAAGAGACAGCGTCTGACGCAGGAATCCAAGACTCTGGTATTCAGGCCGGCTGAGGGCTACCTGCAGGCAGATAACCCCAAATGTAATGACTGCAACAGTGAAACACGAAGAACATCCTATTATTCTATCAACTTTCTAAGTTTGTAAGAGCAATACTTAAAACCTGTCCCTATTTGCCCCCCCTCCATCATTTTATGCTTTGTCCAGATTTTGTGCTCGAAGAGGTTGAGAACTACAGGCAAAACTGAGAGGAAAGCGGTTTAAAAAAAACACTAGTGCAACAATAAAAACACAACTTTAAAGACCAAAGAGATTGTTTTCAGAACCATGCTGCTCAGATTAGAGACTAAAAAATAGCTTTGGAAAATAATTTCAAAAATATTAACTTGATAATATATATAGGATATAAAAATTACTTTCATGGCACATGTTAGTGCACGTCTGCTATTCTAACTTGTGCCATGGAATGGCACTGCTACTGTGACAAATTAATACATGTGTCAGTCACTAAAACAGCACAGTATTAACATCTTAAGTAACAAACCAGTTTGAACTAAAAAAAATCAGTACAGCACACAGGGATGCAAATAAAATTTTCTCTTGTTGGACAGTGTCATGCAGTGTCTAAGACATCTGAAACTTCTGCTCCCTTATCCTTGTTTTTGTTACCGAACAATTTTGCAAGAATTGGGCCTACCATACTTCTGGTCACTTTATAATACAGCCTGCTTCATGCACCACTGGGTTACATAAGGTTACCCAATGTGAATGGTAACCTGGAGATCCAGTACTAAGCAAGCCAGGTGATTAAAGCAGCAAATGTAAGATGTACAAGAACCAGAACAGAAGTGCAGTTAGAATTAGCATAACTCAAAACTTCACCTCTGTGATTCACTGGAGTTCCCATTAAGTCACACACCTCCTTGGTGGGTGTTTTTTTTTTTTGTAATTGTGGATTTAGAGAAAGCATATGACAGGGTGCCTAGAGAGGAGTTGTGGTATTGTATGAGGAAGTTGGGAGTGTCAGAGAAGTATGTAAGAGTGGTACAGGATATGTACGATGGAAGTGTGACAGCGGTGAGGTCTGCGGTGGGAGTGACGGATGCGTTTAAGGTGGAGGTGGGATTACATCAAGGATCAGCTCTGAGCCCTTTCTTATTTGCAATGGTGATGGATAGGTCGACAGACGAGATCAGACAGGAGTCCCCGTGGACTATGACGTTTGCAGATGACATTGTGCTCTCTAGTGAGAGTAGGGAACAGGTGGAGGAGACCCTGGGGAGGTGGAGATATGCTCTAGAGAGAAGAGGAATGAAGGTCAGCAGGACTAAGACAGAATATGTGTGTGTGAATGAGAGGGAGAACAGAGGAATGGTGAGGATGCAGGGAGTAGAGGTGGCGAAGGTGGATGAGTTTAAATACTTGGGATCAACAGTTCAGAGTAATGGTGAGTGTGGAAGAGAGGTGAAGAAGAGAGCACAGACAGGATGGACTGGGTGGAGAACAGTATCAGGAGTGATTTGTGACAGACAAGTACCAGTAAGAGTGAAAGGGAAGGTTTACAAGAGGGTAGTGAGACCAGCTATGTTATATGGGTTGGAGACAGTGGCACTGACAAAAAGGCAAGAGTCAGAGCTTGATGTGGCAGAGTTGAAGATGTTAAGATTTGCACTGGGTGTGATGAGGATGGACAGGATTAGGAATAAGTATATTAGAGGGTCAGCCCAGGTTGGAAGGTTTGGAGACAAAGCCAGAGAGGCAAGATTACGTTGGTTTGGACATGTGCTGAGGAGGGATGCAGAGTATATTGGGAAAAAGATGCTAAGGATGAAGCTGCCAGGTAACAGGAAAAGAGGAAGGCCTAAGATAAGGTTTATGAATGTGGTGAGAGAGGACATGCAGGTGGTTGGTGTGACAGAGCAAGATGCAGAGGACAGGAAGAAATGGAAACAGTTGATCCGCTGTGGTGACCCCTAATGGGAGCAGCCACAAGAAGAAGATTAATTCCACAGTAAATATGACAAATGTGGACGGCGCAGTGGTGCAGCGGTAGCATTATCGCCTCATAGCAAGAGGTTCTTTGGTTCGATACTCAGCTGGGGTGCCTTCTGTGTGGAGTTTGCATGTCCTCCCTGCATTCGTGTGGGCTTCCTCCGGGTGCTCCGGTTTCCTCCCATGTTACAAAGATATGCATCTGGAGCATTTCTCCCCGGGTCGCCGCTGAAAACTGGCTTCATTCTAAGTCGGACTTTCCTTGTTAACAAATAATAAATAAATAAATGTACAGCATGCATGTAACACTCGGCACAGCCCTGCACTGAGTGACAGAGGATTCTTCAACTTATTCCTCTGAACATTCTTACAAAATTTAACACCAGCAAGCAATTTTATTCATGTGAATTGGGCTTCAGCTATTTACTTACTTTACAAGTCTTTAAGACCAGACATATATACATTAGTATTACTCTTTAATAACAAATTCTCAAACAAAATATTTTAAAAATTAAAACCCAACAATGATGTCATTAGGATGAATAGTCTCGAATTTTCAGGCAAAGTAAGAAGACTAATTGCCCTTGCATCTTTACCATGCTCACCTACCGTTCAACACCATGGTTTTGCTTGGCATAGTTGGCTGCAATGGCAAGATTATTGAACATGCTGTAGCCATTCATCTTTTCCCAGTAAGCATGATGTCCAGGGGGCCTGAAATCAGGAAAAAAACATAAAACTTTACATTTTTTTTTTTGCTCCCTACAGCCTTCAGTTTCAATATCAAACTACTAATTTCATAAAGCAACCAAGTTCTCATTCCATGAAGTTCCATTAATCTAAAAAATAACAATATACACAGTTAAACAAGTTCTCATGATTTGTCCCAATGCAAGCCTCAAAAGATGCGTGTCTAAAAGGGAGATTAAGATGTACACCCTTGAAGCCTCGTGACCTAGGAATTTTATTTTAGTGAAAGATTAGTACTTCAGAGGACTTCCTCCAATTAACATCTCAAAATGAAGATGTCTATCAAGTCTTTAGGAGCCAATATTTTCTCTTATTAAAAACTAATCACAACAGAATCATTTTATCTCTACTGTAAATTCTTGATCAAACTGTTGCTATGGAAAACTGAACGATAAATCCAAAATTGTTGCTTCTTCATTACTAGATACTCCACTCTTCTCTCTTATTTACAACCTTCATCTTGCATCATTTTCTGATGTTTCCAAATTAAAAAAACTCACATCAAGGATGACAACTGTAGTTTTACATAATATATTTTTTAAGTAGATATTGTTAACACAGTAAGGTCTTTATTAATTTTATATACAAGAGTAAATTAAAAAATACTGATATCAAAATATAGACCCCCCCCCCCCCAACAATGACTACACCAAAATACTAACAGTTCTTAATATCAGCACATAAAAATAACTAACTTAATATGTCTACATTAACTTAATGGAAAAAGATAAACACTATACTTTTGCAAACACTTTACATTTAAATCAAACAAAAAAAAATCCTAAAAAAAACATAAGGCATGGCTTGTCTGAACAGTGGTAGCATTACAGAAAGTTTTTTTTCTAAGGTAAGGCAGAGGTTTAGAGTTAGGGGTAGTGGCAAAGGTAGAGTTAAGGTTATCATGCATTAGTAAGATATATAGGGATGCTTTGTCCCTCTGCATTTGTTTGTTTGTGTCTTTCGGCTTTTCCCGGTTAGGGGTTGCCACAGCGGAAATCCGGTCCGCTAATGATTGGCAATAGAGTTTTACATGCTGGCTTGCCGGGCCTAACGCACAACCTTCAACGAAGGAACACCCATTCACGCATGTCGCCACACAGAGGACGCGCTGAGAATCGAACGGGCAACATCTAACTGTGAGGTGACAACGCTACCTGCCTTACTAATATCTGCTAACTCTAACCCTGCAGCTTATCTTAGGAAAAAAAACTTTCTGTAATACTACTACTACACAAGACAGGCTCGGACATACACGACATTAAAGCAATCCCCCTTACCCTAACTTGTGAACACTCGCACAAACTGTCCCATCCCCAATGCCAACACACTTACCTGTGTGTCAACATTCTGAAATGTAGGTAAAATTAACTGTTGACATACTGAGAAACACCTTCCTACTATCGACATTCTGAACTGTTAACATTATGGATGGCATCTATATATTATGTAAAATATCTTTTGCTGAATGTTGACATTATGAATGGCCTCTATCTATATTCTATAAACTGTTTTTTTGCTTCTTTCCTTCATGACTGCTAACCATAAATCCTCCCATTATAAGTCTAGCCCATTCATTCCCTTGTCCTGTGTGTCTTACAGTGAGGACTGGAGTTGACAAAGGAGCCATCATTCAAGCTAGCTACCGAGATGTTTTGTACCCTCAACAGCATCCCAGTCACCAGGGTGCTTATGTCATTTACCCCACTCCCTGGTGACTGAAATAAGCATCTGAATCACTGAGATGGCACCCTACGACCTCTTCCTCTATGTGTGTACTCCCACACATATGCCCACGATTGACACGGTCACTATTTTGGGATCAATAATTACCACCCCCTCAGTCCTCAATGACTTACATCATGCAAACCGCAGCTTACAGAGGAGCAAGCAGCCAAATGGAAGCCGCCATCTCCCTCCTCCCCCAGGATGAGCAAGGTATGTAAAATACCCTCTCTTACCTTCCCCTGCCCTCCTGTTCCAACATCTGTGCCATTGTGCAAACTTGGGTCATTTGGTAGTAGTCTGTGCCATTGTGCAAACTTAGGTCATTTGGTAGTAGTCAGAAATTCATCCTCCTTTGCCTCAGAGATGGGCTTTGCATTACACTACGCAAACTCACTAAACAGTTAACTTATTTGTGGTGTTGCACAATCTAGGCAGAAATATTCCCTTGATCACCCCTTTGTTGAAGTCAGACCTCAAAATTCAAATTCTATAGACACTCCTTTTTTATGACTCTGGTCTCCAACATATTAAATAAACAAAGTTCAACATGAACAAAAAATATACTATTCAAAACCAACGAGATGAGTCAAGCCCAGGCTATATTCATACAACAACACTTTTTTATTGTGAACTCCAGACATAAGCGCTTTCGCAGTTAAATTGGCTGCTTCTTCAGATGTATAGAACATTACTAAAACAAACCATTTATATAAAACCACTAATCAAGAATTCAGTTGAGAACCTGAATATATTTAAAGAGACAGCAATCAATGCATGCAGCACAAAAACATTCAATGCCTGTAAAACAAAAAGGTCTCAAAAGTTGGCATGCTTTCAATAAAGGTTTAACTGGAAAGTTGTCATTCAACCCTGAACCAAAATCAGCACTCAGCCTAACAATCCACTTACTTTCTAGTTGCTCAGTAGCATTACATATATCCCCACCTCCTAATAACATCAAGTTTACCTATAACCAAAAAGCTAAATTTATGCAATATTGAAGTCTCCATCACATGTTTAGATAAAGAATTACTTGCTATACTGTTATTAATGCTATATAAATGTTCCCATACAAGAACTTTTAAAAATATATCAGTTTTACCTACATAGAATTTATAGCACATATTACAGTGGGCCAAATATATTATGTGTGTACTATTACAAGAAGCACCTACATTAAAAGTATACCATCTCTTTTGGTCTAGGAGCCAAAAGGCCCCAGAACTATCTATATATGTGCAGTAATTACAACTATAACCAGGTCTTGTAATTTCTTTTCCTTTGCTACTATTAAAATTGCTTCCAGTGAGATTTTTAGGATAGCATGGCATCTGCTTAAGAGATTTTTTATTTTCCTACACAAAATTGGGAGCATCATCTATTATCTTCTTAATGTCTGAATTAGTAGTCATGATAAACCAATATTTCTTAATTATACTAATAATGCCACCTGTATCCCTAGAAAAAGATAATCGAACCCTACATCTAATATTATCACTTTGGTTCTGTCTGTTCATAGGTGGATTAGCAGAGTAGTATGGTCTACCTTCCTCTGTTCTATTCTTAACAATTCAATTGTGTATTATGTACCATATTGTTTGCTATACCCCCTAGCCATAAACTTCTTTACCAAATCTTTTATTTCCAATAAAAAATTCTCATCACTGGCATTAACTCGAGATACTCTCAAACCCTGACCTTCCAATAACATTTTAAAAATATGGTGAGGTTGCATGGTACTTCGATGTAACAGGCTGTTCCTATAACATGACTTTCTATATAGCAGGGTGTCTACCTTCCCATTATGTTGAACCCTAATGAGAACAAGAACTAATTTCTCTGTCTAAACACTAAACTTTAAAAAGCTAGTGCTATTACTAGTATAACTGACAAAGTCTTCTAGTTCTTGCCTAGTCTCCCCCTCCAAATCATGTAGAGGTCATCCACAAACCTTCTATAAAATATAGCATGATTACTGAAGCCACCTCCAAAAATATACTTCAGCTCAGAAATCAACATAAGATTGGCGTAGCTACCGGCACAAGATGTGCCCATAGCCTAAGCCATCTTTCTGCAAATAATGCTTATTAAATAAGAAAACATTATTTTTGAATATTAATTGAACTAAAATACATAATAAATGTGTCTTTTCAGAACTAAAATTTTCCACACCCTTCACATACTCTGCCATCCACTATAAACCTATACTATTGGGCATCACTGTGAACAGTGACTGAACATCCATTGTTACAAGATACCGTTCGTTTAAAATTATGTAATCGTCTATCAATTTAGCTAAAAATAACTACTTAATCTTTTTCTTCACAGCATTAATCGTTGTATCAACTTGAAACATACTGACTTGCTTATAATACTTCTCATCAGACAACATATTCTCCATTTGCAAAACATTTATAAAACATACCAATCTATACCTAATATAACAATCGGCCGCATCTGTGATGGGCAACTTGTATCCACATTTGGAAAATTTTTTGAATCTTGCAGGTTTGTCACTCATTGTTTCTACGACGACTAAAGAAACAAAGATTTAAGGTAAGATTTTTTTTTTTAAACAGGCTAAACGAAAGAAGGAGAAGAAATAATCAGCAGTGGTAACCAGAACTACGACCAGGTCGTAAGAAGAGGGAGAGTGATGAAAGTAATCAAAAAGATTATAACCCTTAAGTTCAACAGAGAAGGAGAAGCAAGGGGATAGCAACAATGTTATGTCGAAAATACAACTAAGTCGTAAGGGCAAGGGAGAAAAACAGAAAAATGAAGTTTGACAGTACAAAACAGTAATGTTTAAAAGGGAATAATGTAAAACTATGGAGAAAAACTGTACTTATCTAATCGCTCGAGAGAGACTGGTAGACCATGTCCATTAGCTAGAAACGGCAAATGAGATCCGAGGTAGTGGGTAAGGGAGAAACTCAAGAGTTATGGTGGCTGTGAGCTGCAGCATTGGCCGAGCTGGATCAAATGGATTGGATCTGAGCCCATTTGTGAGGATACAGTGAAGACTGACAACATCAAATTGTCTGTTCTGCATCCAGACTTAGCAGCAGTAATGATTTCTGATGCCCTTCCATCTCATGAAGAATCAGTTTTATCTTTATAGTATTGCCAAATGTTCGCCTATAATTTATAAACCCACTCTGGTCTGGCTGTATAATTCTTTGTAAAATCTTTGCCAATCTTTTAACTAAAATAGCCTTGAAAACTTTATCATAATTCAATACCAAAATCAGGTGGTATGACACTGGTTTAATGGAGGGATTCCGTTTCCTTTAAGATTACCAAAATGACTTCCCTTTTCCATGAGCTAGGGATCTTCCTTTCTATTAAAATTTTGTTAAATAATTTAGACTAGATGCCCATTATATTCCACTAGACTCTTTCCATATCTGAACATGGTAATCCAGCTGTCCCTACAAGCTTGCCCACAAACTGTGCATTCAATTGCTGATCTATTTCTTCCCAGGTTATAAGTGCTAATAACGATTTTCCCTTTTCTTGCACTAACCTCTGCAGGTCTAACCCACTCAAAAAAAACTGTAGTTTGGTTTCCCAACTTCTAGATCTCTATTTTGAAGAGTACAGTTGACAGCTGGTTTCTGGCTAACTGACCCCCCCCCCCCACCCAATTGAAAATCTTATTTTTATTATACTTCTCTGCACCTCTTGCTGACTTATTCTTTAGGCTGAAAAGTGGACTTCCAGTAGGAAGGACATGAGCTAGGGTAACTGGATATTCCCTACCTGTAATTAGTCTCATCATTTCTATACACCTGGTAATGTGCATAGTAAGGTTATGAAAGTGATTGTGTGTTAAACTGGCTAATGAATGTTGTCAAAAATAAGAAAAAAATTGGCAACGTATAGTGAAGATGTTACAAATGTAGAATATGAACAGCCAAAGTATGTGTTTGAGGGAATTGAGTATGTGACAGTTTGTATGTATTAAAATGTACTGTGTGCTGTGAACCTGGAATGAACTCTGAGCAATGAGAAAATACTGAAAAACAAGAGTCTGCCTGAAAGCAGGAAATATGTGCCTTTTATGGAAGTGCATCAGATTTTCTTTCTTTGCCCAGAAATATGATGATGTAAATTGTCTTATGTTTATGGGTAAACCTTTGATTGGTTAATTGCCCTGTATAATGACCTAATTAGTTATTTTTTATATTTTTGTACCATCAACAATATCACCAGTATATAAGTTTGCTTATTGCTTTGTTCTGGGAGTCTCCATGGTACTTTCCATGAGGCTCCCGCACGTGTGTGCTGTAGATAATAAAAAACATAAAGAGAGAAATAACTATTTGTCTCCATTTTCAGAGTATTGTGTAACGTAACAATTTGTGCCGTTTACTCGGATCTGAATTGAGAACAAGCTGCAGCAGTCAGGAAGTGGATGAAATACTGCTAATGAAAGGGCCCATAACAGACTTTTCTGTTTCTGCAGTGCTCATACGTTAGGTTCATAGGTTAGTACTAAGCTAACTGCCCTTTTGAGCCATTTTAAGCTTAGCCAATTATCCCTTGTGAGACTCGAACCCTACACCTTGTGTTTGTAAGGCAAACACCTTAACCATTAGGCCATCCTCCCAAACCCCAATGTTTCTTTCATCTCTCTTATTTGCCTGCCTTAAAGATTTGAAATTTTTTTTTTTTTTATGCAGAAAAAGATATGATTTCTCTCATTCAGTTGTTTTGAGGTAAGTGGCATGCATTTCTCTTCTGCTATTAAATGTGCAGTATGAGTGTGGGTTAATACGGAAATACTGGCGACATACGTATGAAAGGAGGAATGATAGTGGGGTAACAAGACATTTACATAACGCCTTAGCTAAACCTGTGTTAAACAAGTATAGCTTATTGAGTGAAAATGGGAACGAGTGCGGGAAAAATAACTGAGCCAGAAAGAAGTACACCAGCTGGTTATATGTTTTATCATGTGTCCTGGGACAGTTGTATGTTTTTAAATCAGTGGATCGCCCTTACTAAAAATGATGGTGATCTTGCTTTTCCCGAAAATGGTAGTTTTAATAAAGACATATTGACTAATTTACAAAAGAAATTAAAAAACGAAAGGAAGAATACCAGGGTTGTGCTGGGCAGCTTTTAATGATTGGACTCTGTCATTAGTAGTCTTAAGGACAATCAAAAGAAACTAAAACAGCAGATAAAGGAACTGCGACATACTGCGAGTAATCTAGATGTAGCAAACGGTAAATGCTTAAAGGAACCGCCCTTTAAGGGATTATATCCTGTACAAGAATTAAGTAAATTACAAATAACTGAATCATCTGAAGATGATAACTCCTGGTTCCCCCCACCCCCTACAGCCCCTCCACCGCAATATCAGCCTTCACAGTTTCAAGGAGGAGCAGTGAGCTCCACAATAGAGGGCGAAGGCCGGCAGGGAGAAGAGCAGACCGCACTTGACTCTGGAAGCAGAACTCTAGCAATGGGAGGTCAGCCTAGCAGACCGCTTATAGAGAAACCTGACCAAAGAGGTACAGGTAAACCATCACCTAGACTAACCCGTTTGAAGACAAAAAAAACAGCAGAAAAGAAAAGCACAAATGCTTTTTGACCCTAGGTCTAGCCAGTCGAAAAAATATTATAATAAAAAAGCTGTATATTTACACAAGGGTAAAATTTACAATGTCCAATTGTAATCGAAGACAGACAACTACAGTGGTCCGGACAAATCTAATCCAGATTCTGACTCTGAATCGGGCACTAGCCCATCAGATGAACAGGGAGTATTCCCATTGAGAGAAGTCCCAAACCCAGCACATGCTAGAGATGAGGGAAAACCGGCTACTGTAGTGGTACCTAGGGCGTGGTCAGCAGTTGCTTTTCAAGCGATCACTAAATCACTTCCGCCTACTCGTAATAACCCAGCGAAGTTTCAACGCGTATTGGCAGGACATATCTGTTTGCAAAATCCTACCATAGAAGAGGTTAGAGCTGTCCTCCAATACACTGTCCCAGCTGATCTCATGAAACGTATCTGGGATCATGCTAATGTTCCTACCCCAATACCGAAGCACAACACACAAGGGGAGAATGGATTTGAAGCGGTTAGGCAACGTATAGTTGATGCTATCACTGTAATAGTGTCACCTACCCCCAATTGGTTGAAAATTAAATCAGTCATACAAAGAGGATGAACCTATAGATGAATACTTAAATCAACTCACTGACACCTTTGAGGCATATTCCGGATACCCAGAGCCCACCGAAGGACCAGCACAAAGCAGGCTGTCAGCTGTCTTTGTAGATGGGTTACGCCCTCAGGTGAGGGACAAGTTAAAGGAAGTGCGTTTAAACTGGCCTAGCTTGGGCCTACATGAGTTAGTCCAACAGGTACAATACCTATCTGACCATCTAGCTAAAGAAAAGAAGGATTTACAGGGGAAATTAGTCAAAGCACAAATCCAAATGTGTAGCGCTTTTGGTCAGCGGGGTAGAGGACGAGGGAGAGGGAGGGGTGGACGCCAAGGAGCAGTAAATCAAAATAGACAAAACTGGCAGGGAACACAGTCGGCTCCACCCCAGAACTCTACTAATCAGACAGTGTTTCAATTGTGGCCAACCAGGCCACTGGAAAAATGAATGTCCACATTTGGCTGAGCAACCTACACCAACCACCGATACGTCGCAACAGTGGAATTCTAGCTGGATGCCGTCAAATCGACAGCAACCACAATGAAGGTTCCCTGAACAGAAACAGCAGCAATTGTGTCTTTTTATTCCTGTGGATCAGGATGGACCGCATGTTATGTTACTGGTTAAAAATAAACCCTATCCGTTTTTAATTGATACCGGACCAACTAAATCCATGCTAGCTGGCAAAGCAGCCATGAATGTTCCCCTGTCCAACAAAATAACTTGAGGGGTGGGTGTCTCTGGTATACCTACTGAGTATTCCGAAACTGTTCCAGTCCCAGTAACTTTGGGACCTCTGCAAGATAAACCATGCATTCTTAATAGGACCGTCAGCACCTTTAAATCTATTAGGAAGAGACTTGCTATGCAAAATGGGGGCCACCATTTTTTGCACAGCTGATGGAGTTTATCTCCAAGTACCTTCAGACCAACAGGATAGTACCCTGGCAGCTTTAGATGATTCCATCATTTTACAGACGATGTGTATCCAGCCAACTTCTGGCAGAAATGAGTATTTACATTCCTTACCCTCTCACATGTGGACTACTCATGACAATGATGTAGGGTTTCTGACCTCAGCTACTCCTGTAAAAATAACCCTAAAACCAGGTGCAAGGTTATCGCGAGTACCACAGTACTCTGACAGCTGAGGCTATATCTGGTGTTGCCCCTGTTATTTCTGCATTAGAACAGCAAGGGATCATAGTACCTACCACCAGCCCATGTAACACCCCAATATTACCGGTGGAAAAAACGTGGCAAACAAGCTTACAGATTTGTGCAAGACTTGCGGAAAGTTAACAAAGCTGTTTTGCCTGTTTTCCTGATTGTACCAAACCCAGCTACTATTTTGAGCTGTATTCCACCTACTGCAAAATGTTTTACGGTAATAGATATTTCATCAGCTTTTTTCTCTATTCCAGTACATCCCGATAGTCAGTATTTGTTTGCATTTACCTACAAAAGACAGCAGTATACTTGGAGTCGATTGCCCCAAGGATATGTAGAATCCCCAACCTTATTTTCTAGAGAGATACATAGACAGTTACAAGATCTGCAGCTACTATCACGTTCAGTTCTAGTCCAATATTTGGACGATATTCTTATAGCTTCGCCAGACAGTAACTCATGTAGGGAAGATTCCCTTCTAGTATTAAACTTTTTGGTTACACAAGGGTTTAAAGTAAATAAATCAAAATTACAATTCGGTCAGGAAAAGGTGCAGTATTTGGGACATATTATTACAATGGGTTCTCGTCAAATACTCTCAAATCGTATAACTTCTATTCAAAAGGCCCCACACCCTGTAACTCAGAGGCAGCTTCAAGGATTCCTTGGCCTAGCAGGATACTGCAGACAGTGGGTACCCGATTTTTCGGAAATTTCAGCCCCCCTGTTACAACTCCTAAAAAAGGATATTAGGCTAAACATTACCTTTACCCTGGACATCACAACACGATGAGGCTTTTTCAGGCTATCAAGACAGCCTTGGTAAATCCTCCTGCCTTAGGGTTGCCAGATTATTCCAAACCATTTGTTTTCTTTTGCTGTGAGTGAAACAAAACTGCCTTGGGTCTCTTAGTCCAGCAACGCACTGGAGGCTACCGGCCGATTGCTTACTACAGCACTCAACTAGATCCGGTTGCCTCTGGTTACCCAGCGTGCTTACGGGCCGTGGCAGCCGCTGTTGTCTTGGTTGACATGGCAGCTCCACTAACCCTAGGACATGATACTATACTAGCAGTCCCACATGCAGTTCAAGCGTTACTTTTGAAAACAAAAGCACAGTATCTTTTAAATGCACGTCTTACTAAATATGAATTAAGTTTAATAACCCCGCCCTGCAAGTCATACGCTGCCCACCACTGAACCCTGCATCTTTAATACCAACATCGGATGAGGGCGAACCACATGATTGTGTGCTTGTAGTTAACTCTGTTCTTTCTCCTAGGTTACACACTTGTATGAGACTCCTTTGCAAAATCCTGATTTGGTTCTCTTTGTTGATGGATCCTGCTTACAAACAAACTCCGGAGAATTCCAAGCAGCTTGGTCAGTCTGTACTCCGACTGAAGGTTTAAAGTCAGCACGATTACCCCCAGGCACTTCCGCACAGGCTGCGGAACTAGTGGCATTATCGAATGCATGCAAAATAGCCAAGGACTAGTCTGTTACTATATATACTGACTCCCGTTATGCCCATGGTGTTGTTCATGATTTTGGTATACTATGGAAGGAACAAGGGTTTTTAACTTCTTCTGGGTCACCCGTTAAAAAACATTTTTATATTAATAACTTGTTACAGGACTTATTGTTACCATCTGAACTTGCTGTTGTTAAATGTGCAGCCCATCAATCTAATGACTCTTTTGAAACTAAGGGCAATAATTTAGCTGACTGGGCTGCTAAACAGGCTGCTCTCTCACAAACTGTTCAGGGACATTTTTTGCAGCCTTTGCAACCAATAGTTACTTTTGACACCACAGTGTTGAAAGCTTTACAGGATGAAGCTCCAGAATTAGAAAAGAAACCATGGCTGGCTCAAGGTTGTTTTAAACGCTCTGATCTCATCTGGCAACATCCAGATGGCAGACTGGTCTGCCCAATGTCCATGTTAAATTCTCTTATTAAAGCATATCACTTGCCAGCTCATGTTGGGGTACAAACACTAATAAAACAAATACAAAATGATTGGTTTGCCCCAGGACTTTCTGCTTCTGTACAGGATTTTTTGAGCACGTGCTCCACTTGTTTACAGTATAACATTTCAAAAGGCACTATGGCTCCCACACAACCACTGCCAAAACCATTGGGACCATTTTGCGCTTTGCAATGGGATTTTATTGAACTTCCGCCTTGTGCTAGTTTCAAATATGTTTTAACTGTTGATGTTTTTTCTGGGTGGTTAGAAGCCTACCCATGCACCAAGAATGATGCTATTTCAGTTGATAAGAAACTTTGTTATGAACTGATACCTTGTTTTGGTGTTCCCTGTCAAATATATTCAGATCGTGGAACATATTTTACTGCTCAGTTAATTGATTCACTGTGTAAAATGTTAGGCATCACTCTAAAATTTTATTGTCCATATAGACCACAGGCATCAGGTATTACTGAATGCATGAATCAGACTTTGAAAACCAGACTAGCTAAAATTACTACTGAAACGGGCCTCACTTGGGTACAGGCCCTACCATTAGCCCTACTCTCTATGAGAGCGCAAGTACATCCTACTAAAGGTCTTTCTCCTTATGAAATCCTCATGGGTCGCCCTATGCGTATGCCCATGACTCCACCACCACCCTTTTCTGAGTATGATGCATTTGATCATGACATTCTTAGGTATTGCACTTCTCTGGTTTCTTTTTTACAGTTTAATCATGGATAGCTAGCAGCGGCTCAACATATCCCGGATTCTTTCATGTCCTCGGCGCTACAACCAGGAGACTGGGTGTACGTCAAGTCATTCTCTCGAAAAACAGCATTTCAACCACGCTGGAAAGGGCCCTTCCTGGTTCTACTGACGACACTGTCAGTGGTTCGACTACAAGGCTCACCCACCTAGATTCACATATCACACGTTAAGAAGGTCATCCCATCGGAAGGTCAACAACCTCTACCTTTTGCTACTCCTGATTCTCCACCTATTGCTATTCATACTCGAAGTCATACTGTACCAGCACATGACAATGCCTGACGTTTATCCATTTGGACAACCTCATCCTCCCTGCGCAATACAGGTGCAACCACCATTTCCACAAAGGTACTGCACAACAATTTTGGTGGTTATTCTTATCGTTTTGATATTTTTACTGTGGCCATTTCTATTTCCTACTCGAACTACGCCTCATGCCAAACGTGCTGCATGGCATCCATCTTTCAACACCTACCAAGCCATTAAATACGCTTATGCGTCATCCCTCAATATCTCGGACTGCTGGATTTGCACTGTTATTCCTACTGTTCATGGGGGATTGATGCAAAATATAGCCCCTTTTAGGGGTTAATGAAACCTGGATGAATTTGATCTACAACACATCAGATGTTATTTCAAAGGACAAGATAGCATTGCAATTGTCCCTCCGCCAAAACGGAACTGTGTGTTTTCAAAAACTTGGTAAAACTAGAGTTGGATGGAGCCATTGTAACAAAACAGTGGTACATAACTGCACTGCAGACAATTCGGGTTGTATAACAGATTTTTCACCTATAAAAAGACTTGTTAAAAACTCTATAAGCTAACTTTTCCCAGAAAATAGAAACTTTTTATTTGAAAATATTCCAAGGACTGCAGGATGCTGTGGATCGTTTCAAGCCTATCAACATCACCATTAAAGTAGAAAATTGTTTTTTTGTGTGCGGAATAAAAGCATATAAATGGCTACCAGGAAACTGGTCTGGCAGCTGCTTCCTGGGCTACCTAGTTCCAGCTATTCGACATGTGTCTGCATTACCTAAAGGGAAAATTCGGAACGTTCGAGAGGCCAAGAAGCCTACCAATCCTGTAGGTCAAGTTAATGCTTCATGAATCTATCACCATGATTTAGCTCCCGCTAGCACCAAAGGACCGTCTCACATGGACTTGGGTGATGACGTCATATCATCGGCTGGTATAATTCCGTCGCACGGAGCAGTGAAATCAATTTGGGAACTGAGAAAGCTATCTAAATTGCTTGAAATATTAAGCAATGCTACATTTTCTGCCTTAGAACTAGTGACTGATGAATTGACTGCTAGGAGAGCTGTAGTACTCCAAAACCGTATGGCCCTCGATTTCACCCTAGCAGCAAAAGAAGGAATTTGCGCTTTAATCCAGGAGGAGTGCTGTACGTTTATTCCTGATAATCAGCACGAAATTGAAAGTCATCTTGAACTGATTCAAAGAATTTCTGAACTCTCGAAGGCCAAAGAGGCCAATAGTTCAACATGGACATGGTTAACCAACCTGTTCTCAGGCTGGGGAGGTGGACTGTTGAAGTTGATCTTATTAATTGCAGTATTAGCAATTGTTGCTTTTCTTGTCTTATTCCTAATCAAAGCACTGATCTTGAAATTAATGTCTTCAAAAATTGTGAAGAAAGTGCCTAAGTTTTATATGCCTGCAGCTATGAATATAGATGACAAAATTGCAATGTCTTCTAATAATGAAAATACCAGTAGCATGGTTATGCTAGAATTGGGACACATGTATGATAGGTTAAATGGTGATGCTTACAAAGCATCAAATGGTGGATTGTAGAATATGAACAGTCAAAGCATGTGTTTGAGGGAATTGAGTATGTGACCGTTTGTATGTATTAAAATGTACTGTGTGCTGTGAACTTTGAATGAATTCTGAGCAACAAGAAAATACTGAAAAACAAGAGTCTGACTGAAAGCAGGAAATGTGCCTTTTATGGAAGTGCATCCGATTTTCTTTCTTTGCCCAGAGATATGATGATGTGAATTGTCTTATGTTTATGGGTAAACCTTTGATTGGTTAATTGCCCTGTATAATGGCCTAATTGTTTCCTTTTTATATTTTTGTACTGTCAGCAATATCACCAGTATACAAGCTTGTTTATTCCTTTGTTCTGGGAGTCTCCCTGGTACTTTCCATGAGGCTCCCGCACGTGTGTACTGTAGATAATAAAAACCACTGAAAGAGAGAAAGAACTATTTGTCTTCATTTACAAAGTATTGTGTAACGTAACACAAATAACACAGAAAGACAACTATGCTAATACCCACTATGTGACTCAGGCTGAAGCCAATCAGCATGAGAGAGCTACACCCATGGAGGAATTCCAAATGGACCAAATGAACCAAACAAATAAAAAGTCTGACAAAGTGGTTAAACTAAGCATAATGTTAACGGATTACATTAAATCTAACAATAAACGACTGGAGTAGACAGAAGAACCTCTGAATCAGCATGAAATCAGCACTGACGTGCTGCAAAAAATGGTACAGAAACATGGTAGGAGACTAACTAAAGCAGAAACACTCCAGTAAAAAGTTGCAGACAGATGTACCAAATTAGAAGAATAAGCAAGAAGATAAAATCTTCATTTTAATAACATTCTGGAGGGGAAGAAAGATAAAAACTCTGGTTTAAACAAGGCTACTCTCTACTTTCTCCAAATCTTTTGGGTTTCTAAAACCATGACGGAAATGGATCCCATTCCTAAGTCAAAATATGATTAAAGTTCATGAAATTAGTATTGTTTCAGTCTTTGTACCTGTGTATCCTGAGTGATGGCTGTCCAGGCTATAGGGTGAAAAAACAAGTGCCCCAAAATGGTGTCTATAGTGCAGCAGGGTGGAAGGGTTTGTTGGTGAAGGAGCCTTGAAATCCTTTGCTCTGCAGACCACCACCACCTCTGCCAAAAGGGTGATGTCCATAGCTGTTACTCCCCCCATACCTCGTTTGGGGGGGGGGGGGGCTGTCACTAAAAATGTTGCAAGTAAAATCCTGTGATTTACAGATCCAAATCTCCTATCAACCTTTTAGGCCCTGGAGAAGGTCCTTTGGGGGTGGAGAAGTGGATATTGTTGCCATCCTGCTCATGTTTGGAAAAGTGTTTCTTTCACTATGGGTCATAATACAGTGGCTCCATCATAGCGGGCATTAAGCAGAGATGCAGCAAGGCATTGCAGTGAATAGAAATGCCAGTGCCTGCTGTTCCGGAAGTGCCACCCACTGGAATGACAAATGCATGGACACATTGTAAGGAGATTGAATGGTAGCCAACTGTGTCCACAGTTTTACAGAACTCTGCAGTTAAGGGTCTGAGAGGGACTTGTACAGTTCTTTGGTCAAGTCCCCCTGAAAACATATCAACTGGGATATGTAATTCACTGGCCATAATGTAAATGTCACTGAAGTGTAAATCCACTTTCCAAACCACTCCAATGCCCTGGACTCCCCATTAGGGTAATGGACAGTTCCGCTCTCCTCTGAAAGCTCGTTTGTGTGGCCACTGCTACCACAGTGGAATCCACTGTGGGACCCTTGCTTCATTGCGGCCTTGTCTTTAGGTGAGGCCAGATTCTTGTCAGATTTGCAGGGGTATTGGCTCCCCCCATGTCTGGTTCTCTGGTCCATAGCAGGGCAGATGGAAACTTCAAACACAAAAACAGGAAAATAACAGGGTAATAGCAAGATTCAGAATTTGTTTTAGGAGACTGAGCTGAAATACTGAGAGCAACTAAAATAACCAAGAGACTGTTTGGCATAATGGTTAAGGTCTTTGCACAAGGTACAAGGTTCAATCCAGTCTCCCAGCCAATGCCAGTATGGAGTTTGCATGTCCTCTCAGTGTTGCTGTGAGGTTCCTCCCACCTCTTAAAAACAAGCAGAGTGCTTCTACCTCAAACTCATCCAAGAATGGAGTTGTGGGCAGCAATAGACTAAATGGCGCCTTGTATGAATATCTGTACAGATGAACCATTTTGGCATCAACTGTAGTGTACAGTATCCTCGAGATAAGGCAACAAAGCTCAAAGACTGAGTGCCATGTCAAGGCTAGCCACTCAACAGTGTAAAATCTGGCTCTAGGTGATTCAGTCATGTTTATAAAAAATGGGTAGTGGTATTTGCCAGTGGTAAACTGGCTGAGGACACGGCCTACTTTGACCTATGCCAAAGACCCATGCTAATGCCTGTCAGAGTTTAGCAGCCCTGGGTCAATAAGCTAACAGCTGACCAGTCCCTAGTTGCCTAGCTTGAGTTAGCTGGGATAGCTCTGTCGAGTGAAAACTGGAAGCAAAATCAATCAACCCGCCAAACATGAATTAATGATCGCTACATTCAATATAGTTTCACTGAAAGGATGCAGCTTGGAAGTGAACGACATGATGGTAAGGAGGAATAGGACAGACATACAATATATCCAGGACACAAGATAAAAGGGCAGTGCAGCAAAGTTTGGCTTGGGATCACAGTCTACTACTCAGAAGCAGGATAGACTTGAAATGGTGTGGGAATTGTGGAGAAAGAAAAGGGTCAGAAGACAGTGAGGGATGTTATTAAAATAAGCGACAGACTTATGGCAATCAGACTACAGGGTAAGGATAGGGTACGATTCAAAATCTTAGCCTATGCCCCACAGCAGAGTTATGATAGTGAGAAAAAAAGAGTGCATTTAAACAGAAGTTGAAGGACCTACTAGATATAGCAGGGCAACAGGAATAGGTATTGATAATGGTGATCTGAATGCACATATCAGGTGAGACAGAACAGAATATGAGGACTACCTAGGTCTACATTGGTGGGGCAACAGGAATAAAGGAAGACAGTCCATTCTAGATGTCTGTCTGGCAAATGGCTTGATAGTGGCTAAGACATGGTTCAGCAAGACAGGCAGTCACAAGATCACATAGAAGAGTGGCCGACACACAACTCAGGTAGACTTCCTCCTAGTAAGGAAAGAGCATTGTGGTATAATCAGCGACAGCAATGTCATCCCCAGTGAAACAGTCAGCCCACAACATAGACTACTGGTTGTCACAACCAGCTGCAATCAGGGATCAGAGAAGGCTCGAAGGCTCTAATATCAACAGAGACTGTGCTGAAGACCTGGACGTTGACTTTACAGAAAGTGCAAGAATTCAAAGAATTACTCATGGTTCTGGCACCTCAGCAAGAACAACAAATAGATTAAGTTGAAGAAAGACAACACCTCAAAACAGCATGTGTAAGGACTACAGAACAAATATGTGGTTAAGCCAGGTATGGAAGCAAGGTACATAAAGAAAGGTGGTGTTGGACTGCAGAAGTCCAGGAATTCGTGAAAATAAGGATGAGTGAAGAAAAAATTGGGGGATAGAAGAGACAGACCAGGCTAAGAAGAAATACTGGTTGGCTAACAAAGAGGCTAAGAGAGGAGTTGTGGTAATAAAGAACAAGGCATCAGAGACACTAACACCTTCTGGAAAGTGATCAATTACATGGCACAAAGAAAACTTATAATGGGTGCAAGGCAAAGACAAAGTTGAAGAAGATGGTCAGGCATCCTTCATAAAGAGTGGCAGCAACAACCTGCTCACCAGTCCACATGATATCAAAGGCATGTAGAAGGAGTACTTCTAGCACTTTCTGAATGACGAAAACTCCACAGAAGCTGTACTGCCTCAGGCACAGCCTACAATGAAAGAAGAGGAGTTCACCCTAAAGAAGTAACAACAGCACTAAAGAAAATTAAGTTAGAGAAAAGAGCAAGCTCAGATGAGCAGATATGAACAAAATGTTGGGTGAGATGGGAAGAAATGGCTCCTGCAGGTTCTCATATCAGAATGCAGATAAAGACATATCCCAGATGGCTGGAGAATAAGCAAACCAGTATCAGAGTTCAAGAACAAAGAGGACATGTACCACTACGGACAGTACAGAGGCATCAAACTCCCTTGTCAGAATGAAAGAAAGTTCTGGAGAGGGTGACTGATAAACTATTCCTCAGGAGGAGCAAAAAGTTGTCTGGAAGATGAACAGTTCGGATTCAGATCAGGATGTGGCACAACTGACCGAAGTTTGCAATGAGATGGATGGTTGGGAAGAAGCTAGAGATGAGAAAAGAGTCCAACTCAGAATTCCTAGACTTGGAGGAAGCACAAGACAATGTCCCAAGAAAGCTGATATGGGCAGTCCTGTGGTAGTGCAAATTCCCAGAAACACTGGAAGAATTAGTGCAGGCTATGTACAAGGACAAAATGACTCAAGTATGGACAGTGTTCAGACTCACTGAGGGGTCCTCATTGGGAATAGGTGTGCATCACGGTTCAGCTCAGGGCCCACTGCTGTTCATACTGGTGATGGACTACATCAGCAAACAGGTCAGATGGGACAGATCAACAAAGCTGCTGTGTGCAGATGATGTGGCATTTTAGGCAGACTCAGCAAAAACTTTAGCAATGGATATGGGAATAGCACATGGGACAAAACTAAGTACTGACGAGAAAGTTGTTGTGTCTTTCGGCTTTTCCCGGTTAGGGGTCGCCACAGCAGAACTCTGGTCCGCTAATGATTGGCAGTAGATTTTTACGTGTCAAGTTGCCGACCCTGACGCACAACCTTCAACGAAGGTACGCCCATTCATGCATGTCTCCACACAGAAGACACTCTAGCTGAGAATCGAACAGGACAACGTCTTACTGTGAGGTGACAACGCTACCGCAGCACCACCACCGCAGCTGAGACAGTTGTAATGGCACTAAATATGGGAAATCAGAAGACACGGAGAATTGTGATAAAAGGGAAAATACTGGATCAGGTTAACAGCTTCAAGTATCTGGCAGGGTTGGTTCTGGAGATGGGAAATCTGAATGAGGAGGCTAAAGTTAGAATCAGATGAGCTGCAACCAACTGGTGCAGAGTGTCAGGGGTAGTGTATGACAGCAGAAGAATGCCACAGAGGTTGAAAATAAGGTGCGTTCGATACTTCTGTACTGAACCTGGCCAGGAAAGGCAGAGAAGTTAAAGAAGCTAGAGGTGATGCAGATGAACTGCCTGAGATGGATGGTAGGATGCAGACTATGAGACAGATGAAGAAATGAGGACCTCAATACAGAAACCAAAGTAGCTCCAATTGCAGAGAAACTTCCAGAACACATTACAGTGTTTTGGGCACATATGCAGAAAGCAGAAGGCAAACTAGTGAAGGAGGCAAGAGGAAACGAGAGCTTCCATGAAGAGATGGATGGATTGTGTGAGGGAAGACCTGTGACAGTACGGCATGACAATAGAAGACAACAGGACAGAGGCATTAAATTGAGGAAACCAGCGGCAGTTGACATGACACATCAATTCCATGTAGAAAATGTGAAAAAGTGGGTTGTTGATGAATGAATGAAAGGTTTAAAGAGATTAGAGGTATGCCATCAAAAATGGGGAATATGGGACCAAAGAATACTAGTGGGCTGGGCTTTCAAAGCTGGATGAAATCTGTTTGACAACATGCATACAATTTTTGCCAACCAGCAGAGTTGTACTCCTGACAGATGTGTCTCTAGATATTTCTAGGTGAATAGGATACAGAGTAGTTTGTTACATATTATACTGGCTCTGGGTTTTGAAAACATGGAGATTTGTAGTTTATACATTGTAAGCTGTGGATAAAATAAGGTGCAATTTCAACTATTTGGATCCAAGAAAAAAATTTTGGGTTAGAAGTTTCTATTGTTTCTGGGAGTTTTCAAAGATCAACTGTCTTACTACTACTACTTGCATCCTCTCCCAATGAACTATCACCTGCTTATCCACCTTTTTGGCAGATCCTGTACTTTTTTCCCTACAGCATTTAAAGTTGATCTCTTATGAAGTTCCTGTATTCTCATCAGTCATATATTTCTCCTCACCATGCTCACTTCCCATCTCCAGTTCTCCAGGTCTCATAGTCTTTCCCTAAACTTTTCTTCAGTTCTCCAGGTCTCATTGTCCTTCCCTAAACTTTTCTTCAAATGTTTCACATTTGTTTTCCACATCCTAGTCTAAACCAACAAAGTCACTGACAGATTTTGTTGAATAATATTACCATGTCTCATCTTTTCTTTGCTTAAATCAATGCAATGGAGAATCACCAGTGTCTACGGCCTCAGGTTAATTCCCAAGCAGGTAATTCCCGCAGAATTGCTGTACAGTTGGAGAGCAGTTTCAGACGGGTTTGGGCTCCCATGACTAGTAACTAGTGTTCACTTGCTATACAGATTCTATCCAACGTGAAGCTTACTCCATACTTTCCAGAGTAATGTGTACTCCATCTGTGATCCTCTTCCCTTCATTATGTCTAAAAGGCTAAAGATTCTAACATAACTGGCTAGAAATCATCCTTCAAAAGTAATTCTATTTGCTCCTGACCTTTCTGGGACATTCCACATTACTGTATTCCAGTCCCCTGCTATTATCAAAATCCTTTTACAAAAACCTAACATATTATCTATCATCTTCCTCAATTCAGCTGTATTTGCTTCAGGGAGAGATAAATATTAGATATAGTAATGCTATGTCCTATCCAGTTGCCCCTTTCCATTACCCACCTACCCTGTGCATCTGTTCCTCTATGGCCAGAGTGATACACTTTCAAATCAATATTATTTTCTCTGCTAACTCCGTAATACGATCTAAATGGTAACCTTCTCCAAAACTTCTCTTTACAAGGTCTTCATGTTTAATGTCATATAACATTTCTTGCAATAATTACAGTTGTACCTTCATTTGACTCTCATAGCCTTGTAGCTTATTAATTTTAATACTGCCTGTGAAACTGTTCACATTCCAAGGCATCATATGCAGTGTCCTCCCCATATTCATTCCTATTTTTTTATACACTGTTTTGATTAATACTTCACTCAGTTCCTGTCTCTCATACTATTAGCAAAATTTAAATAATGAAAATGAGGTTGTTGCCTTTTGCATCTTATCATTACAACTAATAACAGCATTAAATTTGCACCAGAACTATTTATAAAATTGTCATTAACTACTTGTCCCTAATTCTAAGTAGCCTTAATTTTCCCTGCAATCTTATTTACTTAGTGTGAGGTACTGCACAAATTGGTACATGTGGAGTCTTTAACCATTTAACTTTTCTTATCATGGCCACTAATATCAGCCCTGACAGTACATAATGGAGGTTGTCCCCCAACGCAACCTCAATCTTGCCCTCCATAGAATGGGCAAGCTGGTGTCGGTTCCTCACTCCCATCCATAGTTGCTTCTCCTGTGCCTGAACACTGATCTTGAGTCATCCAGTCACAGACAGGGCTTTATCCATCTATGCCAATGACCCAAGCAATACAATCAATTTAACTGCAAGAAAAGCAGGCACAGCTCTCAACCCTTAAATACAAGGGCTGGATAGCACAAAGTAACGACCATGGGAAAGCCATGCAGCCTTCAAACTTCTAATATGTCACTAAAAACTACTTCATAAAGTCTACAAAACACATGTAGATAGTACTGATGAACTTCCATTACCAGTCCAGTATTTGTGCAAGAACAAAGATTTCATGTCCAAGGTGCTACTTCTGAAGCTGGATGTCCCAATTGTTCAGCTAATGGATAAGGGATCCACAAGGGATAAGAAACTAAGAGTAATGCTACTCAACGCCAGAAGTCTAAACCTCAAGATGCACGCACTCAAAACTCTCCTTAGCATGGAGAACATTGATATCTGTGCAGTAACAGAAACCTGGTTCAGGGATCCCGAGAGCACCCCAGCACTACCAGGTTATACCTCATACCATGCTTTCCGGCCCCAAAACTTGGACCGAACCACAAAAGGAGGGGGAGTACCGATATTCATCAAAGATACCCACACCTCCAGGTTGGTGGCAAAGCACAAAGCATCAGAGACTATCCATGTGCAACTAACAGTGGGTAAAACTGCCTTCCAGTTTATAGCCTGCTACAGACCACCCTCCCAAACCCAGGAACCCCACTCGGCCTTTCTGAGAACACTGGAAAATATGAAGGTCTCTCCAAACACCATTATATTGGGCGACTTCAACTACTCAAACATAGACTGGGAGCATTACTCTAGCTCCAACACCCTAGCCCAAAGGTTCCTAGAATTTATAAACTCAAATGCTATGGAACAACTTGCTACCACTCCCACAAGAGGGGAAAACATACTGGACCTGATCATCACCAACATAGGGACTCTATGCTCCAGACCAGAAGTGTATCCCCTCACTGGTAAGATCAGACCATAAACTAATCTCACTGGATATTCACATCCCAACCCCACCCCCTGCCCAGAAAACCACAGTGAAAAACTTCTCTAAAGCAAATTTTACACTCCTCAAAACCGAGGTGGAATCCTTCAAAGCCCCCGGGCCTGTGGAAAATACGGCCCAGACCGCAGAATCCTTTATAAACGCATTCTATGAACACCTTCAGGAATGCATGGATCATGCGATCCCAAATAAAACCAAGACCCAATCCTCCAAAGGCAGACGTCCTGTCTGGTGGACCCCAGCCATAAACAAACTATACAATAGAAGGAGGAAGCTACTAAATGATAGAGCAAAATTCCAAAAAGGGAAGGCATCACTGATCAGTATTAGCAAAAAACTATGGGCACTCATAAAATTGTCTAAGGCCAGCTTCGAGAGAAAAATTGCACAGGACACTAAGGATAATCACAAGGCTTTCTTTAGTTATATTAGGAACCTGGGTGGTAACTCCCAGATATGCTCAGAATTAGTCCAAAATGACAAAAAATACACTGAACCCACAGATATTGCCAACATCCTAGCTGACAGGTTCAGCGCAAACTCCCTCCCCACCAAAAGGGCAAATATCTATCCCAGCAGAGTGCTGCCCCCCCTGACATCTCAGATGCTCAGGTAAGAGCCGCCCTCTCCAAAGCAAAAAACACAGCATCAATGGGACCAGACGGTGTCCCGGGCTGCGTCCTACATGAACTCCAAGAAGAGCTAAACCCAAACATAAAACTACTGTTCAATCTCAGCCTTACTACAGGCTATGTGCCCAAAGAGTGGTGTACAGCAACAGTGGTCCCTCTCCATAAAGGTGGTGCCTCAGCGGATCCTGGAAACTATCGCCCCACAAGCCTGACTAGCTTGGTCTGCAAAGCTATGGAAAGGATCATCATGGACCTCATAAATAAAGATATTGGGGACCTACGGACACTGGATCCTACCCAGTTCGGCTTTGTTAACGGCAGATCCTGCCTCTTAAACCTGGTTGATTTCTTTGAAACAGTCACCAAGGCCATTGACGAGGGGAAGGTGGTCCACACAGCCTACCTGGACCTCGCAAAAGCCTTCGATACAATACCCCACTCGGGCATTATAGATAAGCTCACCAGCTTAAATATAAACTCCTTTGTCACTAGATGGATTGCAAACTGGCTCAAGGACAGAACTCACATGGTTAGAATTGCTGGAGCCGTATCAGACTTCAAACCAGTTACAAGTGGTGTCCCACAAGGCTCAGTCCTGGGACCTCTCTTGTTCGGTATATATTTCTCGGAGGTACAGGCCAACACAGAAGGACTGTGGCTGACCAAGTTCGCAGATGACTGCAAACTGGGCACCATAATCAACTCTCCAGCCGACACAAGCATCATCCAAAAGGGCCTCATAGAAACAGACAACTGGTGCCAGAGCCATGGCCTTAAGCTAAATGCCAAAAAGTGTATAGTCATCCCCTTTGGCAAAAACAAAGTGCCCACAAATTACCACATAGGTGGTAATCCATTAAGTACAGAAGAAGTAATTAGGGACCTGGGGACCCAAGTTGATAGCAACCTCTCATTTGACAACCACGTGGCCAAAGTGGTTAGAAAAACATTTTATATAGCCCACCTAATCATGAAGGGATTCACATCTAGATCAGGGGAGGTCATTGTGCCTCTTTACTCATCCCTCATCAGGCCTATAATTGAGTACAATGCCCCTTTTGGGATGTACCTTACCAGACACCTGCAGCAACTGGAAAGACCCCAAAAGTACCTCACCAAGAGGATCAAAGGGCTCAAACAGATGCCATATGCTGCCCGGTTAAAGAAACTCCAGCTCTACTCAATGGTATACCGCCTGTTCAGAGGCGATCTGTGCCTGACGTATAAAGCCATGTCCAACCCGGAATTAATGGACATGCTGCACCTCAGAAACTCCAAATCCCATCGAGCTACGTGCTCGAGAGACTTGAACTTCAGCACTGAAATAAATAGGACATGCTGGAGGGACAGATTCATAACCCAGAGGCTCCCTTCACTCTGGAATAAAATCCCAGTCCAGATTAGGCAGAGTCCCTCATTGACTCTCTTCAAGAGGAATCTTGATGAGTGGATGGGAGATCGTAGGTTTACCCTGGGTATCACTTCTGTGTCACTGTTAGACAGAGGCACAGTATACTAACCTCGAAAAAGGGCATAGCAAAATAAATTTAAAATGGGTGGCGAAAGCCAAACACATTCTGGCTAGGCTTATAAATGCCCTAGGGCAGATAGCCTAGTATGAACCTATGAACCTATAAAAACTACTTTCTAGCACTATGGCTTATGCTTTTCCAGAAAAGGCTAGGAATGAAATTGCTCTAAATGAAACACAAGCTCCTGTCCCTTGTTTGAAAGTGGAAAGCACCAACCTCATTCTGCCAGCCCAGAAGTACCATCTCAGCCTTCCATGCAACACTGAAATGGCATATTAACCACAAAACATAAGGATGTCCAAACACCTTTCATTCCCTCCCTCAGCACTGACAGAGAGGAACTGTTGAAATGCTGCAGTATCATCTACCAGAACAGATTACATTCCACCACCTGGTTCTGGCACTGCTTCCTCAATGGAGGGAATATTCACCACAAAACATAAGGATGTCCAAACACCTCTCATTCCCTCCCACAACACTGAGAGAAAGGAACTGGTGAAATGTTGCAGAATCATCTACCAGAAAATATTACATTCCACCACCTGCTTCTGATGCTGCTTCCTCAGTGGAGGGAATATCCACTACAATCAACACTTACTCAAAATATTCCTGCGGCCTCTCAATGGCATTCCCAGTTAAGGTCAGTGTCCAACAGATTTGTTTTGGGCAGCCTGGGCAACATCCTAACTCTCCCTTGAGCTGGTCAATAGTTTGCCAGAACTTTTTTTGAGGTCTTTCAAAAGACTTTCCTCAGCCTTGCCAAAATCTTCGATACCTGGGGCTTGTATTCCCTAAATACAAAACCAGTTGCCTACCTGGCTTATCGATGCCCATCCATCAGCTCCAGGGTTAACCCTGTCAGTAATGGTCTAAAAGCTTCTTTCTTAGTCCTAACAGATTCTCTCACAACTAAGGTCCACCACAACATCTAAGAGTAAACACCATAAGTGGTGACCAGCTTATGAACCCAGTTATTTGCTGCTGCCACAGCTAATGAGGTCTAAATTAGTTATCAATTTGTTAATCCAGTAAGTGGAACACCCCATGCACCCTTTTTAGCTATAGCCTGAGGTTTTTTGAGAAACATGCACAAAAATGTATATTTTATACAAAGCAATTAACATTAGATAGTACAACAGCTCAAAATTAGACATCCGGTAAAAGATAATTGTCATCAAATAATATAATATAGTTTCACAGATGTTACATTGACATTAATGATACAGTGTCTATTCCCCCTTCCCCAAATGGCTCACAACATCAATACATTAAAGGAACTTCCTCACCATATCTAGTTTAATATGATTTATTATGAGATTTCACTCTTTATCATTCCAGCTTCCTAAGGACAATTCTATAGACATTCTAAGAAAAGATGACATTTAGCTTGTAGTTACTTCTGACATTTTCTAGAATCTGATTCCAATAGATAGGAGCAATTTCAGAGATGGTATTCTCTGATGTTAAACCAGAAACAGGATATCTTGAGATTTAGTGCATCATCAGCACTGCCTCTGAGAGGGTGATGCCCCCCTGTTGTAAAAGGTAGTAGTGGTTCACAAAAATCACAAAAACTGATAGGCCAAAAATTAGCCATAAAAACAATACAGTGGACTACTAAGGATAAGAAAGAAATTATGTATTGTTGCTATTATGCAAGAAATCCAGAATTTTCAGGCAGAAGATGTATAAAAAGATTAAGAGAAATTAGAGGAAAGAAAAATACTTCCATTAGAAAAACTGTCAAAAGCTTCAAATAAAAATTTGTGTTCATTAATGCAACAGATTTATGAAAAACATTATATAGCCCACGAAACCTTGGGCCATTTGGAAATAGAAATAACTGAGGAAGTGTGAAAATATAAAGAACATAATCTAGAGACGTTTGAAAGGTATAAAAAAGAAATATGGAGATGGGAAAAAAAGAAAGATCTGATAATGGTTTGCAATATTTATGCGAAGGAGAAAGCCAAATCATATAAAAAAAGGTAGCTCCAAAGATATTCAAAGAGAAATGCAGGCAAAGGCATCCAGATATGGAAAATTTCACAATACAAAAAATGAGATCACCAAGAGGGAATGTAGAACAGAAAATTAGTAAAGCAGAAGTTAAAAATAGAAGCTGAAGTTGTGGAATACCTGCGAAGTGAAGGATTTAACAGGTTATATCACAGCATGATGAAACGAGTCCCCCAATTAAGGAGAAAAAGGAGAAGCAGGAGACATCTGAAGAAGAAATACGGACATGGGAAAGAAAAAGAGATTTAATATGGTGCAATATTTATGCAAAGAGGAGAAAGCAAAACTAATCAATGCAAAAAGAGCAGCACCAAAGATATTTGAAGACAAAGACAGGCAAAGGCACCCGGACATGGAAAATTTGCAATACAAAGAGGAAAAGTAGAAAAGAGGATTAGTAATAAAGAAACAGAAACTGAGGTTATGGACTACCTGCAACATGAAGGATTTAGTGTAGAAAATCTAATTCTGATAACATCACAGCAGAATGTAACAGATCCCCAAATTAGGAAAAAAAGAGTGGAGCGGGAAATATCTGATCAGTTGCCATATGCAGCCTTCCACAGGAAACCAGTATAAATGTTCAGGTGGAGATGCAGAGCAAGGAAAGGAACATGAAACTGTGGCAACTCTGACACAGTCAATGTTGTGGAGTGATAGGCTAGTGAGTTCCCATATGAAACAGCAACGGATGACAGGATGAAACTGAAGAGAATGTGGCACAGGAAGATGCTCTGGAAGTTTCTATTGAATGCTTACAGGAAATGGTGAACAAAAAATCTGCCCACAGTTTAGAAGAAAATGACCTAAGAGAAGAGTTGCTTGATTTAATAGAGATGGACAGGCATATTAAGATCAATGAAAGAAAGACTACTGAAAATCAATAAAACCTAAAATTTAGAAGCTTGCTAAAACAAATAAACACAGTAATTAGGACTGTTCATAGAGATTCATGTGATATAACAGAAGTAAACAGGATATATCACTGTGCGGCTAAATGAATATCAGACAAAATCTTACCACAAAAACACAGGGTAATAAGGGAAAGGAATTGTTCAACTTCTTATATGCTGCTAATCCTGCACTTTCCACTTTTTAATTTCTCCAAGTCTTTTGGGTTTCTACTACCATGATAGGAATTGACCCCATTCCTAAGTCAAAGTACGATTAAAGTTCATGAAATTAGTATTGTTTCAATCTTTGATGTCAGCCAGAAGTGCTCTTCGCAGCACCCGTAATATGTCCATTAACAACTCCTTCTGCAATTTGTACAGGGTTACATGTATTGGCAACATATCTAAATATGACTGTAGGTTCTTTTTTATAAAAAACAAGTAATCTCTGTGGTATCCCCGAAGTCTCAAAACAACCCACATTTGTCTTTCTCCCACATGTTCAATGAACTTTGTAAACCAGCATGTACGTAGCCCACTATCTTGGGCTGCCAATATTAACCTTTCATCTCTTGGTTTGAATTCCTCTCTCCTTAACCTTCTTAACCATTCCTGCATTTGATCCTGATCAACATGAGGTTCTTCCAGAAAATTTCTATACTTGCAACTATATTTATGCATTTTCCACATTTCTTGCCTTCTCATCTGGTCCTTCACCTTATATTCTTTCTTTTGTTTTTTGGCACATTTTTGCTGCCTGATTTTTATCTACTTCTGGTTTGATTTCCATTCCTGTTTGATGCATATATGCTTCTGCTAGACTAAGCAGAGAAGTCATCTTAGATTTATTCTCTAGCTAGCCTGAACTTCCTTCCTATCGATATTCGTTGATATCAGTCCATCAGTATTTTAAGTGCTATATCCAAAAAACAAATCTCTGTTCTAGAATATTTCAACTTAACTGTCTTTTGGCTTTTCCCGGTTAGGGGTCACCACAGCAGAACTCCGGTCCGCTAAGGACTGGCAGTAGATTTTTACGTGCTGGCATGCCGGGCCTAATGCACAACCTTCAGCGAAGGAACGCCCATTCACGCATGTCGACACACAGAAGACGCTCTGAGAATCGAATCTCGGAAATGTTTAGTTTCCAAGAATCAAAGATACTCTTGTAGTTCAATATCATCACTTTTCCAAACCAAAAAAATATCGTCAAAGCATTTATAAAATAGAATTTTATCAGTACACTTGTTTATTGAACTAAATACATGCATGGTCTCCCATCCATATAGGACTATGTTAGCGTAAGTATTTGCTATTGGTGTACCGATAGCAACAGCAGATACTTGATACAGCTGCTGTCCAAACAGGAATAACATTATTTGTTAGTACAATTTCTAAGAGAGCACAAATCATTTCTAGTTCCCCATTTGTGAATACTGTGTTCCTACATAAATATTCTCAGACAGCCTGCATGTCATATTGATTAGCGATAACAGTGAACAGTGAGTTGGCATCCATTGTTACAAAAATAATCTGGACAGTCTCATTCACAGAATACCACTGATAAAGTTGTTTTAAGAAGTCATTAGTATAGGTTCATAGGTAGGTACTAGGCTATCTGCCCGAGGGCATTTATAAGCCTAGCCAGAGTGTGTCGGCTTTCGCCGCCCCATTGATTAACTGATCCTCTGTCAAGCAGAACCAATGAAGTGATCCCAAGGGTGTATTTTCTGTTACCCATCCATTCGTCAAGGTACCTCTTGAAGAGTGTTAGTGAGGGGCTCTGCCTGATGTTATTTGGAATTTTGTTCCTAAGCATGGGAGTCTCTGTGACAGGAATCTATCCCTCCAGCATGTTCCATTTACTGCTGTGGTAAGGTTTAGCTCACTAGAGCTCGTGGCTCGCACTGACTAATTTCTTTAGGTGGCGCATGTCCATCAATTCTGAGTTGGACATGGCTTTGTAAGTCAGGCAAAGATCAACTCTGAGTAAGCAATATGCCACTGAATACAGCCGGAGTTTTTTCAGTCGGCTGCATAGGACATGTATTTGAGGCCAGTAATCCTCTTGGTGAGGTACTTTTCTTTTGTGGTCTTTCCAGCTGTTGAAGTGTCTTGTGAGGTACATCCCAAATGGGGCATTGTACTCTATGATGGGTCTAATGAGTAACGAGTAGAGGGGCACTATAACCTCTTTATTTCTAGATACAAACCCTTTAGTAATTAGATGGGCCACATAGAATGATTTCTTAACTACTTTGGCAATATGATTGTCAAAGGAGAGATTACTATCTACCTGGGTCCCCAGATCTCTTATTACCTCTTCTGTATTAAGGGGGCTGCCACCTATGTGGTAATTCATGGGTGTTCTGTTTTTCCCCAAACGGGATGACTATACATTTTTTGGCATTTAGCTTGAGGCCATGACTTTGACACCAGGTGTCAGTCTCAGTAAGGCCCTTTTGGAGGATGTCCGTGTCAGCCAGAGAGTCACGTATGGCTCCCAGTTTGCAGTCATTGGCGAACTTGGTTAGCCAAAGTCCTCCTGTGTGTGCCTGTACTTCTGAGAAGTATATGCCGAACAGTAGTGGTCCCAGGACCGAGCCTTGCGGGACACCACTTGTGATTGGTTAAGAGTTGGACCTGGAGCCTGCTATTCTTACCGTGCGAGTTCGGTCTGTAAGCCAGTTGGCAACCCATCAGAGGCTGTTTTGGGGAAAAAGGAAGGATCTGTTCTAAGAGACCCCCTGTCATTGTGAAAAATCATAAACTGGGGCTTAATGCACAGAACCTGTAGTTCCGAGGCCCTCTTGGCAGAAGTAATGGCTAATAAAAAGGACAGGAATTTACTGTTGCATGAACCAGCAGGTTTAAATTTTTTTGTGTTAGAGACTGTAGCAAAGTCAAGTCCTATGGAGGTGATGGACCCTTAACAGGAGGCATAAGAAGGAAAACTCCTTTCATAAAGGCTTTGCACAACTTGGAAGGAAAGGTAGGCTCCACTGCTGACATGGAAATTACATATGGCAGCCTACTGGAGCTTAATAGTAGAGAAACTCGCTCCTTCCTAAAAGAGGGAAGATAAGAGTAAGATATCAGGAACAGGAGCTGGAAAGGGATCTAGATTCCATTGTCTGGCCCAAATGGAAAACCTTTTCTACTTAATGGAATACACTTTCTTGTAGGTGTTTTTTGAGAAGCCAAAATAATGTTCCACACCGGGGAAGGAAGCCAGGACTCGGAAAGAATTACTGAAATGGAGAAACCATGCAGTTAGACGAAGGGTCCAGAGATTGGGAAGTGGAAGCCCCCAGGAATGGGAGATGAGATCTGGAATGGGATCCAGTATCTAAGGTGGATTCTTCATGTAGTAGATGGCCCATCCTGAACACCTTCAGGAATACGAATTGCTTTGAAGATGGGGGTTGGGAAAACCATCCACCTCTCTCTCTGTCTGAGGACTCCCAGGATGTCCCTGAAGGAAAGCTCCTCTGGCGGAAGTCTGGAGAGGCCATCCTCTTCAAAATATGTGTGTCTTCAGTGAGATTCTCTCAGGGGGAGTCCAAGTGCTTCCTCTTACACATTCTCTTCTGATGGGGCTCCACCATGGTGGGCTCTTGGGAGGACTCAGAAGAGATGGGTACCCCAAGTGGGACAGTGCCCATCTGAAGGCATTCGTGAGAGGGCTGATCCTGGATGGATGATGACCTTGAGAAGAAGGAAAGGTAACTACCAAACTGGAGAAGGTCCTCTCTACCGCCTGGAAGGCTGAAGAACTGGACAAAGCCCCTCCCCCCATCCACAGTGGCAGAGGCCACCTGGGAAGGGAGGAAGGACCGCAATGCAGTGCCGAAGCCCCAGGACGATATCAGCCCCAAGCTGTCCAGCACCGAAGCCCCCAAGGGAAGGGAGCAGTACCGAAAAAACCCAGACCTGAATCTATTCCCAGGGAACCAGCACTGACCTCTCAGAGACAAGGCCCACACTTGTCTGAGGGCTGCAGAACAGAGCCAGCCAGGGACCCTGATAGTGTCGAGAAGGGGGGATTCCTGACACAGTTGGCCACTCACTACGAAACTCCAGGTCCTGACATTCCAATTCCTTTTGGGTTGGAAGAGGAGAGTGGAGACCCATGGATGGGGAGGCAAGCACGCTCAACTTGATTTGGGCTTTGAAGAAACTCATCATCCTATCCACGGCCGAGGGAAGGAGACTTCTGGATGAAGCTGAAAAATGGCTAGATCTTGCTAGAGATCCAGCCATGGATCCCAAAGTTCTGTGGCTTCGAGAAGGGATCGGCTCAGACGCCTCGCTTCAGATCGGGTCCTAGGGGATCTGGAAGGGGAACCCTATAGAACAGTAAGATGTGATGGTACTGTCAGATCCGACAATCTTATAGGATCTGAAGACTTGGGAGCTGCACTGGATGGATCCAACAAACTGGTCGGATGCAGGAACAGTCTGCTTTTACTCAGATCCAAAGGCTTCAGATATGCTGAGATCTTGGACCCGAGAGCCTGATCTGAAGTTCAGGAATGACAGACTACAGATCCGAAGCTGAACAGGCTGGACTTGGATCCGGGGATCTGCAATCTGAGAGCCTTGACTTTTTAGGAAGTGAGGAAGACGACACCCCAGGGGTAGGAGGAGGTCTCTCATATATATCCTGCAAAGATTTGGACAGGGAGTCTGATGACAGAGGACCACTCTGCCCCATGCCTTTGAGAAGAAGTTTGTTGCGACACTCTACAAGTGCCATGGGGTTGAATGCGGCACAAATGTCGCATTCAAACTCCAGGTGCGCCATCCCTAGACAGCAGAGACACTCCTTGTGCGAGTCGGAGCACAGCATCTTCCGACCACACAAGCAACATCTCAAAACCTACAGGCTTATCGGTTATACTAAAAAACTACAATACACACAGCAAAAATAACAGTTGTTTTTCTTTAGCAAAAGGCTACTCTAAGAAAAGGAGTGAAGTGCTAAGTACTACAAGCGGGAGAAACCTAACTAAACAAAAATCTAGGTTCTGACAGGGAGGGGAGGAAATACAATTAAAATAAAAGAGAAAGTAGCTAAATACAGCAATACCACCCTAAAAAGGGAAGAAAGAGAGAAGAAAACCAATAATATACCACTTATCTGTATTCCCTAATGCTTGAGCCTGGACCACGTCTGGAGCGATTCAGCGGCAAACAAGATTGGAGGATTAGAAGACAGAAAGTGCTTATGGGAAGGGGAGGTGCTTGAGCTCTGGATCTGTCTGAAAAGTGGCCAGCACGGATCGGAGGTCGAATCCTAGACCCACCTGTGAGGAATATGGATAGCATCATATCAGCTGTGAAAATGGAGCATTTAGAGTTGGTCTTTGTGAAACAGGAAGAGATGCTTTGGCAGAAGAAGGGGTAGGGTTGACAGATTCTGGGACAGTCATTCAGAGAAGGACACCTGACCTCTTTTTGGAAAAACGGCTTTCTTTTTGATATTTTCATTTGTCCCTTGCTGCTATCTCTTTCTTGGGTGTCTGCTGTTCTGTGAGAGGAGGAAAAAAATTATTAGCTAGAAAGACTTTATACAATTTATATGACTTCCTGGGTACAGATAGTTGAAAATCAGGAGCACTGCTGGCAGCATTAAAAAACATTCTCCAAGGCTGGCAAAATAGGAGAGACAGGTGCTGTATGCATGGATTCTTGTTCTAACAAATTATAGCATCTGTTCAGCTCAGGGGGAACATCCACCTGTCCCCAAACAAATGCATACTTCAATCTGGACAGTCTCAGAAAAAGGATAAACTCTTTAAATGTTCAAATTTGATTTACTGCCAAAAGAATCAGAGTCTTGGGCTACAAACCACTAAGGTGACACTACCCAGTCTTTGTCCAAGTCAGAACACTCTGAACAAACATTCTCATTCCTAGGAGAGAAGGAATAAAGAACAGCATGGAGTACTTGACACCCAGGATTAAAACATCAACAAACTATTTTTTTAGACACCTTTATTAAAATATCACTTAAAATACAGGCACATATACATCAATAGAAAAAAAAAGGCACATGAACATTGTTTTTTTTTTTTTAGACACATAATATATTACATACACATTTTCTTTCTTTATACATCTGTCATTTGACCCAACATTGCATAAACTGCTCAACTACTGCCTTCCCTTAAACCTCACCCCTCCTAAGAGTTGTTCTGCATCTATTGCTCCCACCAAACCCATTTATTTCTATGTAATTTGCTCCTTCCATTTTCTAAAAGATCTTTCTTCCAAGTCCTTTTATCGCTTTTAAAATGATTAATACTTCAAATACAGTTGGTTCAGATTTTGATTTACATTTTCTACTAATTGCCTTTTGGCAGCCAACAGAATTAAACTTACTATGTCTAGGCAATACAGATCCCGTGTCCCAGCTCAAAGAATCATTTTCTTGCTTACAGCCATTTGCTCCCCCAGTATTTCTGACAGAATACTCTACAGATATTTTTTTTAAATGTGACAACCCATTACATGTCCAAAAACCTGTTTCAAGTTACCACTTTCTTCCCCATCACATTGCCAGTGTTTGCAGTCTACCAGAGGAAAATTTATTTGAAGTTAGATGGGTTATAAAAATACCTATACCAACACTTTTAATCAAAAATTATGAACCTTCTGCACTTTACTGCATACTTAGAAGCCATATGTATGCCCTCCCCACTGTGGTTCTCCTTTAAATTCCTTTTCCAGTTTCTCTTCCCAATCTTTTCTAACCTCTCCTCTGACTGATTCATACAGTTAGCATGCACTATTTTATATGCCCTACTAATTATCATTTTTTTGTTTTTAACAGCTTTAGTTCTAGACTTGGCCAAAAACTCTACCACAGCAGGTCTTTCACTAAGGCTTCTTAGATCCCTTTCTCTCAGTATTCACTCTGATATAAATCTCTGGTACGGAAGGCAGTCTCTAACCTGCAGTCTGGACATCTTCCCTTCATCGCACAATACTACCTTTCCCTCTCTATTTGCTCCCAACACCTTGGTTCCTTTGCCAGTTTTCTACAGTAAATTCCAGTCTCCTCTTGAATATTTTCTATACCCCTAAATTCAGACATCCTTATTGGTAAAATATCCTCTCTCCATTCTTCTGTTGGCTTAGTTCTTAGAATACTTTCGGCAACTTTACAAATACAATCTTCAAGAAATAAGGAGAAAGTACAGTTTTGTACCTACCATAAATGTAGATGTTCGAGTGCTAATACAGCTGCAGTCATAACAGATGGGTTATCCTGCCGTCAGGCGGGTCCTCGGTCGGCCAAATTCCAAAGTCTAGGTCCGGCGTCGGTTGTCGTCGCTTCTTCCCTGACGTCAGTGCAGCAGGGGTATAAAAGAAACCAGCCGACGCCATTTTCTTCAGTTTTTCTTGCCCCAGATGTCAGGTGCCCCCAGAAGGAAGGCAAAACATAAACTTATGTAATAATGCAATGTAATATAATCAAAGAACAGTGGTTTGCAAGCAAATACACCATAAAAGAATACCCCAATCAGGTTGTATAAGGAGGTGTTTGTCATAAGGCCTGTCCCAAGAGGGGATGGAGGGAGGGAAACCTGGACTGCAGCTGTATTAGCACTCGAACATCTACATTTATGGTAGGTACAAAACTGTACTATGTTCATCGTGCATACAGTTGCAGTCATAACAGATGGGTAGAATCCCAAAGCTATAAAGGGGTGGCAGGCACTAAGTGGAACTAGGAGGAGCAAGGATGCCCTTCAAGACTGCTGTGGCAAAGCCCACTCTAAATCTAGAGTATAGAGGAAGGTGATAGTGCTTGGAGAAAGTGTGCACAGAACTCCAAGTGGCTGCTTCCAAAATATCCTTGGTAGGAACCCCCCTGAGGAAAGCTGCAGAGGTAGTAGCTGTGGCCCTTATGGAGTGAGATCTGATGCTTGTAGGTACAGTTTTTCCATGAAATGAGTAACAAAAGCGTATGCAGTGGGCTATCCATTTTGAGATTGTCTGTTTGGAAATGGCCTTTCCTTGAGCACCTGTAGCATAGGACACAGAGTTGCTGTGATTTTCTGAATGGCCTTGTCCTGTCCAAATAATAACGAAGTTGTCTGTGAATGTCCAAGGAATGCAGTAGTCTTTCCCCTTTGTTTTGTGGGTTAGGATAAAAGGTAGGCAAGTGGATAGTCTGATTCAAGGCTACACTGGATACTACACCTTTGGCATAAAGGAAGGGTTGGTTCGTAAGGAAACTCTATCCTTATGGAAAATGATGAAAGGTTGCACAGCCATGAGGGCTTGTAGCTCCGAAACCCTGCGTGCTGAGGTGATAGCCAGAAGGAAGGCTGTTTTCCATGACAAATATTGCAGTTCTGTTGAAGCAGCTGGCTCAAATGGAGGCAGGGTCAGTTTTTCTAAAATGAAGTTGAGGTCCCAAGCAGGTACTGGTGGTTTCCTTGGGGGTTTTATATTCTTAGCCCCTCTGAGGAACTGTCTTAAGAGAGGATGAGAGAATAAAGGAGGATCAGTGTTGTATTTTGCAGAAATGGCTGAAGCATGGATCTTGATGGAGGAGAAGGAAAGTCCACTGTTTAACATCTCAGCTAGGTACTGTAATATTTGAGGTAAATTTAGTACCCAAGGATTCTGGCCCTTTTTCTGATTCCAGGCACAAAAACGTTTCCATTTGGCGGAGTAGGCTTTTCTAGTAGAAGGTCTTCTGGCCTCCAAGATGACATCCTGCACCTCCTTGGAGAGGAGGGTCTGTTGGGAAATCAAGGAATCCTCCATGCGGCTAGATTGAGGGTTTTCAGCTGACTGTGAAGAGTTTTGAAGTTGTGCTGGGTCAACAGAAGAGGCACTAGAGGCAGGATCCATGGTGGGGAATGTGTCAGGCTCCTCAGGTGTGGATACCAGTGTTGTCTTGGCCAGTCTGGAGCAATGAGAATCATCTTTGGCCTCTCTGCTCTGGCTTTTAATAGAACTTTGGGCAGCAGAGGAAGAGGTGGAAAGGCATAGGCTGTCAATGTTGTCCAATTGAAAGAAAGTGCGTCCACTTTCCAGGCCTGTGGATGATAGGTCCTTGAGCAAAATTTTTTCAGTTGGTAATTTCTGTGGGTAGCAAAGAGATCTATGTCTGGCCGTCCCCATGCCTGAATTATCTTTGTAAAACTTGAGGATGCAACTTCCATTCGTGTGGATCTGTCATATTTCTGCTTAGGTTGACTGCCAGCGTGTTTTCCTTCCCTGGCAGGAATTGTGCTTGAAGTTGGATTTGCAATTCCAGAGCCGTGTTCCAAAGGGACATGGCTAGTCTGCACAGGGGGTATGAATGAGTTCCTCCCTGTTTGTTTATGTACCACATCACTGTGGTGTTGTCTGTCCTTATCAATAGCTGGCCTGGATGCAGTAGGTCTTTGAAGGCCATAATAGCATTTTGTACTGCTAGCATTTCCTTTTGATTGATGTGTAGGTGCTTCTCTTTTTGGGACCATTTGCCCTGAATGCACTGATCTGCCATGTGCGCTCCCCAGGCGTAGTCCGTGGCATCTGTTGTGATGATTTGATTTGCTTGAGGCATGCAGAAGTGGAGACCTATGTTTCTTTGGCATGCTTGAGCCCACCACAGAAATTCCTTTTGAAGACATGGAATGAGTGGTATAATTGTTTCCAAACTGTGGCTGTGTTGAGAACATAAGTTTTTAAGGTACCACTGAAGTTTCCTCATATGCAGCTTTGCACATGGGATCAGCAGGATGCAAGATACCATGAATCCCAGAGCCTGCACGACTTTCCTTGCAGTCAGCCTGGTGAAGGTTGCCATTTTTCTGAAGTATTGAGATAGTTGCCCTTGCTCCTCTGGCGTGAGGTAGGCCATCTGGGTGTTTGTATTCAAGCTGGCACCCAGGAAAATTATTGCTTGAGAGGGTATTAGTTTTGATTTCTTTTTGTTGACTGTGTATCCCAGAAAGTTCAACAATTTTATTACAAACGCCAGGTGTTTCAGAAGTATGTGCTTGCTGTCCGCTAGGATCAGGCAGTCGTCCAGATATGGGTATATTTGTATCCCTTGAAGTCTGCAGAAGGCAATTACTGATGCCAGGCATTTCGTAAACACTCTGGGCGCAGTAGATAAGCCAAAGGGCAATGCAGAGAATTGATAATGGGTTGAACCTGCAAGAAATCAGGAGTATCTTCTGCAATCTTGTCTGATAGGGACATGCAGGTATGCCTCCTTGAGGTCCAACGTTACCAGCCAAGACTCCTTGCCCAGTATGGGAAGAAGCTGCTGTAATGTGAGCATCTTGAATTTTGGTACAAGTAAATATGTGTTTAGGATGGATAGGTCCAAAATAGGTCTCCAATCTTTGTCCTTCCTTGGTACCAGGAATAGTCTGGAATACAAAACCTTGACCTTGTTCTTTTGCAGGTACCTCTTGAATAGCTTTCATGTCCATGAGAGCTGAAATTTGTTTTTGTGCCTCTGCCCTTTGATTTTGTGGCAGGTTTGGCATGCCTCTCATCATTGGAAGGGTGTGAAAGTGGAATCTGTAGCCTCTGTCTATAATGTCCAGGATCCATTTGTCTTTTGTGACAATATGCCAATTTTTTGAAAATAATGCCAGTTTTCCACCTAAAGGTGCTGCCATTAAAGCTTTGCTTGGCATGCAAAGGGGAAAGTCATTGTGTCTGCTTTCTGAATGACTGTGATCTATCCTCTCCACCTCTTGGTGTAGGGTGCTTGCCATTGTCTGGCCCTAAATGATCCTTGAGATTGCCCTCTACCCCTTGGGTGCCTGTATCTACCTCTTTGAGGTCTGTCCGTGGCTGGAAAGGACCAATTTTTTGAAGGCCAGTTTCTGCTGAAATGTGGAGGTTGTACCTGTAGGAAATCTTTCACTGTTTGCATTGATCTTGCCTTTTCCTCCATTTTCTTTAGTACCTCCTCAGCTTTAACACCAAACAATACATCTTTTTGAAGAGGTGCATCTAGTAATTTAGCTTTGACATGATCTGGTAAGGTTTGCTCTTTGAGCCAAGCATGTCTACGTATGACAGACCCTGTAACAGCAGCTCTACATGAGGCCTCTAAAGCATCAAAACCACATTGCAAGGTATGTTTACCCACTTGCTCTGCACTATGCAACAAATCCTGCAACTACTTTAAGTCTGGTTGTTCAGGTTGTGCCATTTTGCTTTTCAACTGAGATAACAAAAACTGTTGATACTTTAACATATGGAACTGACAGTTTAATGCCCTCATGGTTAAAGTGGCCGAGGTGTATACCTTCTTCCCCCACCTTTCTAAAGCTCTGGAATCTCTCTCTGAAGGTAATGTTTTTTTGGCAGTAGAGGCCTTAATTCCCTTGGGACCCTGTGAAATAGTTTCTGGGTCAGCAGCATGGCTTTTGTATAGGAATTGGTGTGAATCAGGAACCCGGTAATACCTGTCAGGTTTAACAGGAGCTGGACGTAAAGAATCTGGGTTGAGGCTGGCTTCTGTGTACACATCTAAAATATCCAAGACAGGAGGGATAGCCAGAGGCCTGTGCTGAGGAAGCAAGAGAAAATCCCTGAGCCTTTTCTTGGAATCTGAGTAATCTTGGCCTTCCCAGTGAAAGTGTTCCCTCAAGGTATGTAAGGCTTCCCCAAAAGAATAGTCCTCAGCGGGGGAGACCGAGGGAATGGACTCCTCAGCATCAGAATCTTCAAAAGGGGAATATGAATATTCCTGGCCCTCAGAATGTTCTGAGGTAAAAGAGGCTTGGTCTGAGGAAGGGTAGTCTTCCTCCAATCTGGGCCTTTTGTCCGAGTGGGGTTGAGAACCCCTGAGAGTAATCAAATCCTCAGCCATTTTGAGCATCTCTTTTTTAGGCATGGGGCCTTGAGAGGGGCTCTGTGGAGCTTGTCTTTTAGGTTTTCATGGCTGCTTTAGATTTTGTGAAAGCCTTAATGGAAAGAGAGGAAGGCCTGAAGACACCTTGAGAGGTGGCAGGCCTGTCTAAACTCTGAGTTTCCCCGCCAAGAGTGGCGTCGGTATCTGTAGTCGGAGTGGGGGCCGAGGAGCCTGCGACCTCGGGCACAGAAGACACCACTAAAGAAGCGTCATCGGTACTCAGGGGCTGCGTAGGTGCCTCACTGAGAACCGGAGCACCTGTAGCCGGCTTTAGCGTGGTGTCGGTAGAAGTCGCGGACCTTGTATGTCGGTCCTTATATCTTTGCGTCTTTTACTCAAAACTGGAGTCGGAGTATCCGACGACATAATGTAATTAAATTTTTTACCAAAATTGTGTTGGGCGAACTCCGCCCGACGCTTAATAGTGCGTTTGTTGAATCTAGCACAAAAATGACAGACCGAGATGTCATGGTCTGGGCCTAAGCAAGGAATGCAGAAGGAATGGAAATCCTTATACGGTATTTGCTTTCCTCATAAAATGCAATTATTAACTGTCTGACATCGGTCTGAGGCAAGAAAAGTTTCGTCAACGGGGTACTTAGCTTTCAAGAAGACTTTGGCTGAAAAATTTTCGTAAATCTCAGGAGCTGGCCAACTGGCACTTGTGAACTGCTTCTGCTTCGGGCACCGCGCGGCAAGAAAGACTGAAGAAAATGGCGTCGGCTGGTTCTTTTATACCCCTGCCGCACTGACGTCAGGGAAGAAGCAACGACAACTGACGCCGGACCTAGACTTTGGAATTCGGCCGACCAAGGACCCGCCTGATGGCAGGATAACCCATCTGTTATGACTGCAGCTGTATGCACGATAAACATGAGTGTGGCATTTAGGATGAACTAAGCACCCCCCACTTCATCATCATCCTTTTCTACTTTGATTTTCAATTGTTTGCATAAGTTATATGAACCTTAACTGAGCAGCTTTTCAAATATGCCATTTCACGTGATCCTAAACCACCTTGCTCTGCTGGCAAGATCTACTTATCCCACTTAATTCTTGCCCTCTTCTTCCCCCAGATAAGTTCCTTCAGCTCTTTATTATTGTCCATAACAACTCCTCTGGTTAATAAAAATTTGCCTGACTTGTATGCAAAACTACAAGAACTAAACATTTTCACTGCCTTTATCTTATTATCCATAAACAACAGCTTATAATTTCTCAGTTTTTATCTTGTCTTTAATCTCTTCCCACATTGTTAGCTGCTATAACAGAAGCCTGTTTAATCCACTCTCCTAAATACTTCATCTTATCACATCCCCATAAACAGGGTATTGCTGAGCCAATTCATGCTTGAGTAAATAATTTACAGCTATAGCCTTGGCTTTGTCTTCATTATTTTTTTATCCCACAAAGACTTGAAACCGTCTCAAAACATCTTATTCGGGATTTATCAAGTACAAAATAATCCAACTTATGATTACCATATCAGTTATATCACTGAATTTCTGAGTTTCTTATTTTCTTTACCAATGGCTCTAAATAAAAAAAAAATAGCAAAGGGAAAAGTGCAGACTAATGCCTATTTCCTTTGTTCAAACAAAAGGAAACTAAAGTACACAAGTCAGTAAACTTACCATAACAGTGGATGTTCAAATGATCACTGTTGCAGTAGCCTTAGCTATATGTTTATGTCCTGCATAGGATATAACAGCCTTCCAGCTTCCAAAACAGTCAATCAGTTTGAGTTGGGCTGACTACAAAGACAGATTTGGGCAGCAATCAGTTTAGAGATATCATGTCAACAGGGGGGGGGGGGGATACGCCCTGAATGGACAATGGTGGGAATTAAAAAAATAAATGTTCACATCCTGGCATAAACAACACACCCAAAAAAAAAAAAAAAAAACAAGGAAGATGGAGGGAGGGAGTGGCTACTGCAACAGTGATGATCCGAACATCAACTGTTATGGTAAGTTTACTTGCATAGCTGTACTATGCTCATCATATTGATCACTGCTGCAGTTGCCTTAGCTATATTGGTAGATTACTCTAGGTTACTACATTTGGGAGGTGGAAAGAGAAGAGTCCAGACACCCTTGGGGAATGGTCCTAGCAAAGTCTGATCTAGACCTTGAGGATGAATTAAGTTTACATTGCTTTGTAAAACTATGAATAGAGGCTCAAGCTGCAGCTTCTAAAATACTTCTAGAATTCAACCCTTTCCAAAAAATCCATAAATGAAGCCAAAGCCTGGTAGAGTGGGCCTGACCCTACCTGGAATAGTTTTGCTGTGGCGAGTATGACAAAAGGTAAAAAGTCTTAGACAGCCATTTGGAAACGGTCTATTTTGACACAAGTTTATCCATTCTTACCTTCACAAGGAATGAACAATTGATACAAAAGATATGAAATATTTAGTTCTGTAAAAATAGTACCACAGTTATCTGTGGACATCCAAAGTATGGAGTAACCTTTCTCCCTCATTTTTAGGTTCAGGAAAGAACAGTTTGGCTTAAAATAAACTCGGATACCACTTTAGGCATAAAAGAAGGATTAGTTCTCAAAGAAACCCTGTGTCTGTAGGAAATTAGATAGGACTGACTAACCATAAGAGCTTGCAACTCAGATATCCTTCTTAGAGAGTTCAGAGTAATTGGTAAAACTGTTTTCCATGTTAAGAATCTTATGTCAGCCAGGTTAGCTGGTTCAAATGGAGCAAGTGTCAGCATCTATCACACAAAATTAAAATCCCAAGGAGGGACCACCAGTTTTCTTGGAGGCCTCTTATGCAAAAACCCCTTTCAAAAACATTTTGACATGAAAGCGCCTTGAAAGTGGAGGATCCATGGGCAGAAATGCCAAAATGGACGATAAATTAACCTTAATAGGGAAGTAAGACAAGCCATAGGAAAGTAGCTCACACAAATACTGTAAAACCTGAGAACTAGCCCCAAATGGGTGCTGGTTATGTTGTTGGTACCAACTAGAAAACCTTTTCCATTTGTTAATATACAGTTTTCTAGTAGAAGGTTTTTCTTGCCTCCATTAGTACCTGCAGCATGTCCTCAGTAAACAGGTCCCTAAAGGGAACCAAAACTCATCATCCAGGCAGTCAACTGATGTTGCTTGTGGTCAGGGTGTATCTAACACCTGTGTTCTTGCATGAGTTGATCCAATTTGTGAGGAAGCTTGTGGCCATTTCCAAAAGAAGAAGAGCCACAGTTGCCTGGGGCCAGAAGAGAGTTACTACAATGATCTTTGGGGGATTCCTTCTGAATCTTCAGAAGTACCCTGGATAACCGGAGAAAGGGTGAAAAAGTATACAGGAATGTTCTTGTCCAAGGAGAAAAAAGCATCTTTCTTCCAGGGCTTTTTGCATGGAGTCCTGGAGCAGAATCTTGCCAAGTGACTGTTCAGAGAGAAAAAATAGGCCTACTTGAGGAATTCCCCAAAGATGGATAAAATCTTGGAAGACCTACCCATGTAGTTTCTATTTGTGAGGGTCTGCCCTTGTTCTGCTCAGCTTGTCTGACACATGATTTTGCTAACAGACTGTAGGATACCTTTAGAGTGAGTCTGAGTTTTGAAGCTATATCAAGCTAACATAGCTAGCATGCAGACAGGGGTACAACCCAATTCCCCCTTGTTTGTTGATGTACCAGATGACTGTGGTATTGTCTGTAACAACTTGTAGAATCCTGGGGACCAAAGATGACTCTCAGAGTTAAATGCCTTGATTGTGCATCTCTTTTATATTTATGTGTTTGCATCTGTCTTTGGTGTCCCAAGCACCTTGTGCTTTTATCCCTCCCGAAACTGCTCCCTAAGCTAAATCCAAGGCATCTGTGGTAACTGCCTGCTTTGGAACAGGGAATGAGAAGGAGAAACCCTGATTTAAGGATATTTGCTGTCTCCACCAAGTGATTTCTCTTCTAACAAACCAAGGCATTGGGATTTGAAAAGACAAAGGACTGTTGTTGACGGCACCAAGGAGACTTTAGATACTGTTGTATCTTTCTCATGAGGATCTCATGAGGAGTCTTGCCAGGAGCATTAGATGCCATGAGACCCAAAATCAAAACGTATTCCATCGAAGCTACTAATGTCTGAGTGCAAAATCTTATAAACAGATCTAGATAATGATCTATTTTTTCTTGTGGGAAAAAAACTCTTTGAATTGAGGTTTCAAGCTGGCAACCCAGGAATACAATTCTGTGTGAAGGAATTAAAAAAAAAAAAAAAAAAAGACCTTTGAATTTCTCTTGGAATCCCAGCTTCTGTACAAGATCTCTCACCCAAGTGAGAGATGCATGACACTAAAAAAGACTCTGCAAAGATAAGCAAGACATCTAAATATGGACAAATGTGGATACCCTGTAGCCTTCAATGAGCTATAAATGGAGCTAGACATTTTGTAAACAATCCTGGTGCAGTGGATATTCCAAAGGGTAAGGCAGAGAACTGATAATTTAATCCGGGCGCAAAAAACATTAAGAAATGCCTACAGTCCAGATAAATAGTGTTACCAGGAAACTTGCATGAAGAAGAAGAGGTAATAGATTAAGAAGTGACAATTCTGAAATCCAGAACTTGTCTCCAAGCATTTTCTTTCTTTGGCACTAAAGACATCTTTGAATAAAAAAAAACTTTTCCCAAATGGGAAGGAGGAGCTGGTTGTATCACACCATATATCAATCAGCATGTGAAGGACAGGTGGAAATAAAACAGTCTGGTGTGGTGTATGGGGGATTACCACTTGGTAGTGGGAGGAAATTCCTCCTTTCATTTGTAGCCTTGATGAATGATGTTCAGAACTCATTTGTCTCAAACCATCTGTTGCCAAAGACAAAAGTGGAGATTGAGATGTTCAGGAAAGGAAATGGTGCTGCAAGGCTGGGTGGGAAGATTCCTTAGACAGTCATTCTGACTTGATGGGCTGTCGTTAGTTTTGGAAGGGTCCTGAATTCTTTTTGAAACCCCATAGTCATTTCCTCTCAAAGGTCCATTTACTTGCATTTTGTTGAGACTATTTATTTTGTTTATTGCTAATACCGGATGAGGGGTTAGAGAATCCTTTAGAAAACGTGGAAAAGGTGAGCTGAAAAAATTTGGAAATTTCCTGTATCAACTCACCCCTTTCATTACACTTTTTGATCACCTGTTAATCATCTTTATAAGTGCAATATTTAAAATCTGTTCCCATTTTTTGTCCTTTGCCCTAATTATTTTTGTATGTGTCCAGATTTCTTGTGCAAAGACGTTGAGAGATATGATCAGTGCTCATTAGTCTGAGTATAATGTTGCTTTTGATATGTACTTGCCCCACTGGAATGGCCAAGCCACATTCTCATGAAGACAATCAAAAGCTTAAGTCATAAAATCTATGTGGACAATTTCCAAGCCTTGCCCCCTTCTCAGAATCATGCAGGCTACTGAAAAATGATCTCGGTTGTGCCTACAGAGTCTCAATAGACCCTAATCTGTCAGCCCTATTACACATTCTCAAGTCCAATGGTGGCATAAACACCCACTCCAGGGATCTCAGTTTCTTCTGCAACAAACAGAACACATTAGAGAGACAGATATGTATCGCAGAGAATTCTACTTTGTGATACACACCTATCCCTCCAACATGTTCTGTGGAACAGTCTTCCACTCCACATAAAGCAAAGTATTTTACTTTCTTCTATTCAAAAGTAATTTGCAAGAGTGGATGTGTAACCACAAATTCACCACCAGTTCAGCATCCTCGTCCCTCTTGTATAGGAGGGATGTGTAAATGCCCAACATATCCTTGTTCTGCAAGTCTCTGGGTTACCAGCAAACAAAAATATAAAAACTAAAAATGTAAGGCTATGATTCTTAAGATCCTCAAAGATCAATAGCCTAACAAGTAACTATGAACTTATAAGCTGCCATATACTATTTTGAAACTGAGCTCATGTTGGTTACATTATCTGACACTAAAGAATCAAGTCCAGAAATACTTGGAAGCGCACTAGTATCTATCCAGAAACACCTTGCGTGCCTCAGTTAAGCATAACTCAATAAGTATGCAAGTCTTCTACCATATAAGTTAACTAGTGCCACATCAGACATCACTAGCACATCTTACAGTTCAATGTGGAATTAGGCAGTGAAAGAATATAGACAGCACAAAAATTCAATCTCTGCTTTAAAAGAAGTTTGTGGAGTGTACTGACAAGAAAATAAATAAGCCAATACATTTAGTTTTTAAAAACAAGCAATGTTTTTCTAGCTGAAGATAAAGCCTTGAAGAACTCCAAGGGAACTCTGATGGACATTTCTTCTAAAGTGGCTCAAAAGACATGGGGGTGGGGCAATTACTCAGCACCCTCTGCTTAACCTGCAGTTGTCAACTGGGAACGTGACCAAGTTGTAGGACCTTAAGTGGGCTACAAAGTCCCTAGTAAAACAAGAAAAAAAAGCTGCAGCCACGTGGTGCTACCTACTGTTACATACCCAAAGACTCTGCAGTAGACACAGTGGATAGTTCCTAATTTATTTTACTCTGTTATGCAAGTATTTACTAAAAGGGTAGAAACACAAAGGAACACTATTTTCCAAGGGAATGAAAATGCATCTATTTCTAGGCTTGTCATGGAACAAAATGTGTTTAGTTGTCTTGTTTGAAAAAGAGGCAAACAAATCTGAGGTTTTCCCACAATAGAGCAGTTCTTGGGGGGGGGGGGGGCTTGGGTTAATATATTGAATAAGAAAAGGAATGGATGAAAAAGCAAACTAAAGTAATCAGCACATTTGGCAATCACATCAAACAAAAATAAGAAAATAAGACAAAAGTTTGTATAATTAACCAACCTGGCTATAGAAAGGTAGCAGATGGACTACCCCATAACAGCTAATGGAAAACTGAATTCTGACAAAACTGTGCAGCAGTGGTGCTCCCAACTTAGTAAGATGATTAAGCTGGCTAAGATCACATTCATACGGACAAACTAAAATGATGGAAGACAAAGAATTGTATGGATGGGATACAATCACACTTCTTAAACATTTAGAAGTATACCCCATAGATAAGCAAAGTAAAAAAAAAAAAAAAAACGTTATTAGAAGGGTGGTATTCTCATGGATTTAACTGCTGGAGAAAAACTCCTTGAAAGCAGGAGCATCAAAAATGGAAAACATAATCAGACACCCATGGACACGAAAACACTAAATAAATACTCATGAACTGGGTATCCAAGGTCAAAAGAGTAAAACAGTTCTACAGTTAACACAAGAGGTGCCCACACACTGCAAAAAACGATGCACATATACCCATGTTTTTATATTAATTAGGAGATTCATATGTCACCTAAAAAAATTAACAAAAAAAAAAACACATATGTACAAATACTGTACCTGACTACAGCCAAGCCATTTTGTATTTCTGCTGATACGACCTTGTCTACAAGTTGTAATACAGAACCAACTGCTAAGCAAGCACATTCATAGAATTTCTGGAAGAAAGGCAGAGAAACAAACAGTATAGTAATCTGAGCAATGCAAGTAACCATCTCAACAAAAACATTGTTGATTGAAGTACTGACATGAACAGCAGATCATTGGGAAAGGAGTTTTGCAGCAGTTAAATAAAACAAATGCACATCTTACCTTCCTAGTCCCTGATTTTGGTCCAAAAAATTCCAGAAGCTCAAGACCTCCTTAGCTGATCTCACGACAAATGCCACTGATGTAAGTACTGCACTTATATTTCTAAACCAGTGCATGTTTATGCCTTTTTCAGTTCTTTTAGCAAGTCTAACTTTTTCCTTTTATGATGCATCTCACTACTGGAAGAAAAAAGTAAAATTCAAGTGCAGAAAAGGATTAAAATCAGGCAGACCCGAGAATGAAATTGGAGATAATTTCTCTAGGAAAAGTTTGATTAAGAGCTAAGATATGTTCTGAATCTGAGAGTGGCATCTCAGAAGTCCTTCTGTCCAACATTATGGCCCACTACAAAAACTGCCTTCCAAAACGAAAACTTTAGCTCTGTGAAGAAAACCAATTCAAAAATTGACAATTTTTTCTTTGACAAAAAACAAAAAAAAAAAACTAAGGCTCTTCTATCCTTAACTATTACATTAGGCTTCTGAAAACAGGACAGGTCTCTGAGAAATGCTTTAACTCAGAACTGCAGCTAAAGATTTTCTACTGCAGGCCAGGTGCAAAAAACAACAAAAAAGTATACCTTAATTATGCAGTAGATGAAGTCCACATCATTAGAAGTACAGATGTGTAAATTCTTACCATTAACAGTAGATGCCCTTCTCTTCACTGTTGCAGTATTCATATTCATAACAGAAGGGATCTCCTGCCAAGGATAGCTCAACATCTAGCCAGGATACCAAAGCCTTAGTACTTACAGCTGTGTACATCACATGTACGCTCCTGTGCAAGGGATAGGGCATAAAGTACAGATGCACCCACTAAGAACTGAAAAAGCCCCAAGAAGAACACAAAGTCCCAAAGGACAAGAGAGATCATGTGCATCCAGAAGGTGAAAGGAGAAAAGAGCACCTTGGCCAGGACCGGGATAAAGAACAGGCTAGATTAGAGGGGGCAGGAGAGAGGAAGTGAATACTGTGACAGTGAAGAGAAGGACATATGCTATTATGATGAGATTTTACACAACTGTATTACGTGCTTCCATATTACTGCTGTAGTATTCATAACCAAAGGAAGGGAGAGTACAAAAGCTCAAGAGGAAGCCTGGGAGGACGGCACAGAAGAGCCTTCCAGAAACCTTGCAGGACAGCCCTGGTAAAGCCAGTCTTCGCCCTGGAAATAACATCCAACTTGTAATGCTTAGTAAAAGTATGAACAGAGGACCAAGTAGCAGCCTCAAGGATGAAACTGGTATCCAACCCCTTGTAAAAAAACACCACAGGAGGCAACAACCCTCGTAGAATGAGCCTTCAATGAGGAGGCAAGACATTTCCTATGAAACAGTAACAAAGAAATGGTCTTAGAAATCCAAGAAGAGATGGCTTGCTTAGAAACAGCCAAACCCAAAGTCCTGTGATGAAAGGAAATAAAACGCTGCTCAGATCTGCGAATAAAAAGAAGTTATGTACTCACCATGACATTCCATGCGGGTTGTTCATCTCCCCTTCTTTCTTACACATGGGTTCGGCTCCGAGCTGGCTTACTAGAAAGCTTGAGGTATTCAGACAGCTTGAGGCCAAGTCCCTATCCCATGATGCACCTGGAGTTACCTCAGATCTTGTTTGCAGTATATAATAATACCATGTGTCATTATATCAATCTTTAGGAGAAAGCCCTAGAAGGATTGAGCAACAAGGAAAAATCTAGTATCTCGGTCCTCGAAAAACCCTAGAGGGGGTAGGAGGGTGGAAAGTAAGAATGAAGGCGAGATGAACAACTCACATGGAACGTTATGGTGAGTACATAACTTCTTTATGTGAAGTTGTTTTATCTCGCCGTTCATTCTTACAGATGGGTAGCGTCCCAAGCACCATCTTTCTCGGGTGGCTCACGGAAGTATGTTTTTCAAGACAGCAGAACCAAAGGAGGCCCTGTCAACTTTGTAATGAGTGATACAGGTATGAGGTCTTGACCAAGTGGGCTGCTGCACAAATGTCTATAGGAAACCTAGCAGAAAAGGCAGAAGATGTGGACACTGCTCTGGTAGAATTAGTCTTAATTTTGTGTTGTAAGGACATATTAGAAGCAGAATAAACAAATGTGATACAATCAGATAACCATTTAGACAGTGTTGTTTTTGCCACTGGCATACCTTTTCTGGAATCTGAAAAGGAAACGAAAAGCTGTTTTGATTTTCTGAACTCTTTTGTTCTATCCAAGTAAAATCTGAGGTGTTATGAACATCAAGCTTGTGCAGCATATACTCCAAGTTGTTAGTGTGTTTGGGAAAGAACACTGGCAAATCTATAATCTGGTTAAGGTTAGTTTCAGTACAAACTGGGCAAGAATGAAGGATTTGTTCGCATGGAAAATCAAATAAGGAGGCTTTATGGACAAGGCCTGAAGCTCTGACACTCTACGGGCAGAAGTGATGGCTACTAAAAGGATCGTCTTCCATGACAGATATTTCAAATTGCATGAGGAAGCTGGTTCAAAAGGTGAGAATGTGTGAAAGCATAAAGTTTAGATTCCATGGGGTATAAGGGGATTTCACAGGAGGTCTGAGATGAAAAATCCCTTTGAGAAAGGCTTTGGATAGCTTGTGACATTATATTCAATCCTTTAAAACTAAGGTGAAAATTAGAGATAACAGCAAGTTGAACCTGAACTGTTGCTGCTGCAGCTCCTTTATTGAAAGGCACAGTCAAGAACTCTAATATGGAGGCAATAGGGGCTTGACAGGGATCAATGTTATTTTGAGAGGCTCATATAGAAAATCTTTTCCATTTGCTAAGATATAGCTTCCCAGTAGAGGACTTATGAGAAGATATCAGAATCTGCTGCTTTTTATTTGAGAGGTTATGGAACCTGGCTATATTGGAAATTGGAATAGCCAAGCTGTCAATTGCAGGGACTGAATAGAGGGATGAAGATCCTCCGACGAATGGGTCAGAAGACCTGGAACTGGGTGCAGAATCCAAGGGTCTTCCAACTGATGAAGTCAAAGGAAGAGGAACCCAAACTGACGAGGCCATTGAGGGGTTATTAGAATTATGGTCCATCCCAGGGCTTTTGCTTTCTGTAATACTTTGGGTATCAAGGGAATTGGTGGGAATGCACAGAGGAGACCCGGAGGCCAATTGTGTATGAGTGCATCCCTTGTGACTTCTCCCGGAGGGGGAATCAGGGCAAAGTAGCTTCTGCATTTCGTGTTCATGTGGTTGGCAAAAAGGTCACAGCAAGGCTGGCCCCACCTGTGGAAAATTCTCTCCACTATTTCTTTCTTGAGGGACCAATCGTGAGGCAACATAATTGCTCTGCTCAGCTTGTCTGGTATTACAATGGATTTCTCCAGGATGTGCATTGCTAACAGAAAGCGCTGGGTGGATGTAGCCCACTGCCATACTCTTAGGGCCTCACGACAAAGGGGGTAGGACCTGGTTCCTCCTTGTTTGTTCAAGTACTAGACCACTGACATGTTGTCCGTCTGAATCTCAATTGTTCCCAGAGGAAGAGAATAGTACAGTTGTGTACACTTACCATAAATGTAGATGTTCGAGTGTCATCACTGTTGCAGTCATGACTGTAGGGTTCTCCCCTGCTGGCAGGCAGTCCTCGGTCGGCCAGAATCCCAAAGTCTGGGTCCGGCGTCGGCTGTTCATCCATGCTCCCTGACGTCAGAGCGCCAGGAGTACAAAGCTGACAGACGACACCATGTTCTCCAGTTTTTCTTGCCCCAGATGTCAGGCGTCCAAAAATGAATAAGGTCCCATACCCTTTGCAAATAAACCTCAGAAGAATGGTGAAAAAAGGAACCACACAAAAGTAAAAATAAGAGGGACAGGAGGGAGAAGCAGACTGCAACAGTGAAGACACTCGAACATCTACATTTATGGTAAGTACACACAACTGTACTATGTTCATCGTGTTTCACTGTTGCAGTCATGACTGTAGGGTAGAATCCCAAAGCAGAATGAAAGGGAGGTGGTCATAAAGAAGAAGGGGTGGCTAAAAGGCCCTGCAAGACTGCAGAAGCAAAGCCTGCCCTAGACTTAGAGTAGAGAGGTAGATTGTAGCGCTTTGAAAACACTGAACTCCAAGTTGCAGCTTCCAAAATGTCTTTGGTAGGAACTCCCCTGAGGAAGGCAGCAGAAGTGGCAGCAGCTCTGGTGGAATGAGTTCTTATACTCCCTGGGATTTGCTTTCCATGGTGTGAATAGCAAAATCTGATTCCATAAGCAATCCATTTAGAAATGGTCTGTTTTGAAATGGCTTTACCTTGGGAACTTGAAGCATAAGAAACAAACAATTGCTCTGATTTCCTGATGTCCTTGGTTCTGTCCAGGTAAAAACGTAGTTGTCTGTGTACATCCAAGGAATGTAAGATCCTTTCCCCTTTATTTTGAGGAGTGGGGAAAAAAGTTAGCAAGTGAATAGTTTGATTTAAAGCCACTTTGGAAACCAAGTAGGATTAGTCCTTAAAGACACCCTGTCTTGATGAAAAATAATATAAGGTTCCACAGCCATAAGAGCTTGCAACTCTGAAACTCTCCTGGCAGAGGTGAGAGCTAACAGGATGGCTGTTTTCCAAGATAAAAACTTGATGTCAGAAGTGGCAGCAGGCTCAAAAGGAGGTAAGGTGAGCTTTTCCAAAACCTAGTTGAGATCCCAAGCAGGAATGGGAGGAGATCTAGGGGGCCTTAAGTTCTTAGCTCCACTGAGAAACTGTCTCATGAGCTGGTGGGAAAAGATTGGAGGGTCTGTATTATAATGAGCAGAAATAGCAGAGGCATGTATCTTAATGGAAGAGAAAGAGAGACCCTTATGTAAGAGGTCTGTCAGGTAAAGTAAAATCAAAGGAATGTTAGGAAGAAGAGGATCAGAATCCTGAGCCTGCATCCAGGAACAAAATCTTTTCCATTTTCCTGTATAAGGTTTTCTAATGCTAGGACGTCTGGCTTCTAAAATGACACCCATAACCTGCTTGGGTAGGAGAGAATGAATCAAAGACCCTGGATTAACCAGGCCGCCAGGCTGAGTGTTCTGACATGGGAGTGTAGAACCTGACCCTGGTGTTGGGACACAAGGTTCAGAGTCTGTGGTAAAATCCAAGGGGGCTCCAGGCAAAGGTTTTTCAGAGTTTGGTACCAAAACTGTCGAGGCCAATTTGGGGCCAGCAAGATTATCATCTTGAGTTTGTCTTGTTTGATCTTTAATAATACCCGTGGAAGAAGAGAGAGAGGCGGAAAGGCATATCCCGAGAGGTTTCTCCAACTGAATGACAGTGCATCCACTTTCCAAGCTTGTTCGTGGAAAGTCCTGGTGCAAAAAATCTGTAGTTGATGATTGAGGTGGGATGCAAAGAGGTCTATGTGAGGACATCCCCAGACTGCTGTTATCATCTTGAATATTTCGGTGTCCAGCATCCACTCGTGTGGGTCTGAAAGGTTTCTGTGAGGACATCCCCAGACTGCTGTTATCATCTTGAATATTTCGGTGTCCAGCATCCACTCGTGTGGGTCTGAAAGGTTTCTGCTCAGACTGTCTGCCAGGAAGTTTTGCTTCCCTGGTAGAAACTGAGCTTGAAGGTCCAGATTGCAAGCTAGAGCTGTGTTCCACAGATCCATGGCTAGTCTGCAAAGGGGGTAGGAATGAGATTCCCCTTGCTTGTTTATGTACCACATAACTGTGGTGTTGTCTGTCCGTATCAGTAGTTGTCCTGGTTGTAGAAGATTCCTGAAGGCCAATAGGGCTTTCTGAACGGCTAACATTTCCGTTAAATTGATATGCAGGTGCTTCTGATCCTTTGTCCAAAGGCCTTGCAGACAGTTGCCCTGAAAATGGGCTCCCCAGGCATAATCTGAGGCATCCGTGGTTAGTATCTGAGTGGCAAGAGGCAGGCAGAAGGGTTTTCCGTAGAGTACATGCCTTGGACCACCAAAGGAATTCCTTTTGAAGACAAGGCAGGATGGAGATCAGTATGTCTAAACTGTGGCAATGCTGAGACCATACACTTTTTAGGTACCACTGTATTTTCCTCATATGTAGTCTTGCATATGGTACGAGAAGGATGCAGGAGGCCATGTAACCCAAAGCCTGCAGGAATCTCCTTGCAGATAGCTGAGTTAAAGTTGCCAAGGTTTTGAAAGTTGAAGCCAGCTGTAACTGTTTTTCGTATGTCAGAAATGCCATCTGGGTTGCTGTGTTTAGAGAAGCGCCCAGAAAAATTATCTGTTGTGAGGGAGTCAGATTTGACTCTTATGTTTACAGTGAATCCCAGGAACTTGAGAAGATTCTGAGCAAATTGTAGATGCTGGAGTAAGACATCCTTGCTGTCTGCCTGAATAAGACAGTCGTCCAGATAAGGGGAAATTTGAATTCCCTTGAGTCTGCAATAAACTACTACTGGAGCCAGGCATTTGGTGAAGACCCTGGACGCAGTAGACAATCCAAAGGGCAGCGCAGAGAATTGAAAGTGCCTCGATCCGGCCTTGAACCTGAGGTATTTTCTGCGGTCCTGCCTGATGGGAATGTGTAAATATGCCTCCTTTAAATCTAAAGTTACCATCCATGCATTTTTGGTCAGCATTGGAAGTAGCTGCTGTAGTGTAAGCATCTTGAATTTTGGTATCTCTAGAAAAGTGTTCAAGACTGACCGATCCAGAATGGGTCTCCATGAATTTTGCTTCCTGGGGACTAGAAAGAGCCTTGAGTAAAAACCTTGTCCCCTCTCTGAAAGTGGAACTAGTTCTATGGCTTTCATAGCCAAGAGAGCTTCCACCTGGTTTAAGGCCTCTGTCCACTGATGTTTTGGAAGATCTGGCCATCCGCTTAGCCTTGGTAGGGTATGAAAATGGAATTTGTAACCTCTTGAAACCACATCCAGAACCCACTTTTCTTGGGTTATACGATTCCAATTTTGGTGAAAAAGAGAAAGTTTTCCTCCGAGAGGGGCTTCCAGGCAAGACGTTCCTGCAGCCCAACAGAGGGAGTCATTGAGTCCGTTTCCTATGAGCTTGCGATCTGTCCTCTTCTCCCCTAGGGGTGGAAGCAGTCCACTGTCTTGGTCTATAACAGGCTTGTGTTTGAGGCCTTCCTCGGGAGCGTCTGCATCTACCCCTCTGAGGCCTGCCTGAATTGGGAAAGGACCGATTTTTGGTAGGCCACTTCCTACTAAATCTGGGTGGCTGTACTTGTAAGAAATCTTTAACTGTTTGCATGGAGTTTGCCTTGTCCTCCATCTTTTTAATCACCTCTGCAGCTTTAGATCCAAACAAAACATTATGCTGAACAGGAGTATCCAATAATTTAGCTTTTACTTGATCTGGCAAATTTTGTTCCTTTAACCATGCATGCCTTCTAATTACTGTGCCAGAGGCAGCAGCCCTACAAGAAGCCTCCAAGGCATCAAATTCACAGTGTAAACCATGTTTCCCAACTTGTTCAGTGGCATGCATTAAGTCATGTAATTCCTTATCTGCACAGGCGGAAATGGAAGTTAGCTTTTGTTTTAAAACAGACAGGAGAAATTGCTGGTATTTCAGCATATGAAACTGACAGTTTAAAGCCCTAATAGATAAAGTAGCAGAAGTGTACACTTTTTTGTCCCATCTTTCTAAAGATCTGGAATCCTTCTCAATGGGAATGGGGCTTTTAGCAGAAGCGGCCATAGGACCCTGAGAAATGGTTTCAGGGTCAGCAGTAGGGTTCTTGTATAAAAACTGGTGGGAATCAGGAACCCTGTAATATCGGTCAGGCTTAACAGGAGCTGGAGGAAAAGAGTCAGGGGTTATGTTAGCCTCCGAAAAAGCATCATCCACAATATCTAAAATAGGAGGAATAGCCAGGGGTCTATGGTGGGGAAGAAGAAGAAAATCCCTTAGTCTTTTCTTAGATTCCGAATACTCCTGTCCTTCCCAGTGGAAATGTTCCCTCATTTCATGCAAAGTTTCCCCAAAAGAGAAGTCCTCAGGGGGAGAAGCTGAAGGAATGGATTCCTCAGCATCAGAATCCTCATAAGGAGGGAAAGAATATTCCTGGTCAGAAGAAGAAACTGAAGAAACAGAAGCCTGATCAGAGGAGTCATAATAAACTTCCTGCCTTGGCCTTTTATCTGGAGGGGGGTGTGAACCCCTAATCATAGTAAGTAAGTCCTCCGCCATCTTAAGTAACTGTTTCTGTGACTTGGGAGCAAGATCAGAAGAGGCCTGTGTTGCAGTCTTTGATTTGGAAGGAGTCTTTGCCTTTGTCTTTGGCTTTGCCTTTATTAGAAGCTGAGTAGGCCTGAAAACCCCTTCGGAAGCCAGTACCTGCACAGCGGATCTGGACCCATCCAAAGAAGCATTGTCCGAAGGTCCTGCAACAGAAATATTCAAAGGCCTAGTTGGCTCCTCGTGGGAGTCCATTTCGGCCATCAGTTCCGAAATGGCCGATGACAGGGGCTGCAAAAGCGCCTCAATGACGACGGCCAAACCTGAAGCTGGCTCTGCTTGAACGATATCGTCTGATTTGGACCTCGGAGGCCTGTCTTTGTCCTTGCGTCGTGAACTCCGGTAGCCGGAACCATATCCGACGACATTTTGTAATTAAAACGCCTACCGAAGTAATGAAATGCAAAATCGTACCTTCGCTTAATTGTACGTTGACTGAATCTAGCGCAAAACCGACAACTAGCTACGTCATGGTCAGGGCCTAAGCAAGGAATACAGTAAGAATGAAAATCCTTATGAGGTATTTGCTTCCCACATGAAATACAATTATTAACTTTTTCTGACATCGGACTGGAGCAAGAAAAATGTTTCCCCAATGGGGTACTTAGCTTTGAGTAGGAGAAGAAAGCCTTCGGACTGAAGTTTGTTCAGAAAAATTTGTCAGGAGTCAGCTGACCGGCACTTGCGAACTGCTATCACAGCACGGCAAGAAAGACTGGAGAACATGGCTTCGGCTGTCAGCTTTGTACTCCTGGAACTCTGACGTCAGGGAGCATAGCTGAAGAGCCGACGCCGGACCCAGACTTTGGGATTCTGGCCGACAGAGGACTGCCTGCCGGCAAGGGAGAACCCTACAGTCATGACTGCAACAGTGAAACACGAACATCCTGGAAGTACTGCAACGCTAAAAGTACCACTCTCATCTCCAGGACATTGATATGCAGATGTGTCTCTTGTTCGGTCCATATGCCTTGGGCTGTTCTTCCCTGAAAATGCCCCCCCACCCTATCAGGGAAGCGTCCGTGGTCACTGTGGCCGCTGGTGGGGGTGGAAAGTACAGTTTTGTACCTACCATAAATGTAGATGTCCGATAGGTATGCATCTGCAGTCATAACATATGGGTTGTCCTGCCTCAGGCAGCCCTTGTCGGCGGATTCCAAAGTCTGGGTCTGGCCTCGGCTGATGTCGCACTTTCCCCGACGTCAGAGCGTCTGGGGTATAAAAGCATCAGCCGACGCCATTTTCCTCAGTGTTTCTTGCCCCAGATGCCAGGAGCCCTCTAGGAAGGCCAAATTTGGAGGAATGCAATAAATGCCAAACATTTTCCAAAATATATACATATATATATACAAGCAAATACACCATAATAGATCCCCCAGCTAGCTAATGGAGGGGTAAGCACCCTAGGAATACCACAGAGGGGAAGGAGGGAGGGTAAACCTGACTGCAGATGCATACCTATTGGACATCTACATTTATGGTAGGTACAAAACTGTACTATGTCCTTCAAGGATGCATCTGCAGTCATAACATATGGGTAGAATACCATAGCCAATCTGGGGAGGAGGTACTAAGAAAAGGATGGTGTAGTTAAGATACCCTGCAGGACTGCTGTAGCAAAACCTGCTCTGGATCTGGAGTATAAAGGTAAATTGTAATGTTTGGCAAATGTATGCACGGAGCTCCATGTAGCAGCTTCTAAAATGTCCTTGGTAGCCACCCCTCTTAGGAAGGCTGTAGTGGTGGCTGTGGCCCTCGTGGAATGAGGCCTAATGTTTGCAGGAACCGTCTTTCCATGAAAGGAGTAACAAAATCGAATGCAATTTCCTATCCACTTTGAAATTGTCTGTTTGGAAATTGCTTTTCCTTGTACCCCAGCAGCATATGCTACAAGGAGTTGGTCAGTCTTTCTGTAACTTTTAGTTCTGTCCAAGTAGTAGCGTAGTTGTCTGTGTATATCCAGAGTGTGTAGAAGTTTTTCCCCTTTATTTTGTGGATTTGGGAAGAGTGTAGGCAAGTGAATAGCTTGGTTCAAGGATACCCTAGATACCACCTTTGGCATAAAAGTAGGATTGGTTCTCAATGAAACTCTGTCCTGATGGAAGATAAGAAATGGCTGTACTGCCATTAAAGCTTGTAACTCAGTCTTCTTGCTGAAGTTATGGCCAGAAGGAATGCAGTTTTCCAAGACAGAAACTGTAGATCCGCCGATGCTGCTGGTTCAAAGGGAGGAAGTGTTAGTTTCTCCAGCACAAAGTTGAGATCCCAAGTAGGTTTCAAAGGGAGGAAGTGTTAGTTTCTCCAGCACAAAGTTGAGATCCCAAGTAGGTAAAGGGGGTTTCCTTGGAGGATTGATGTTTTTGATTCCTCTCAGAAATTGCCTGAGGAGAGGATGTGAGAAGATAGGTGGATCAACATTGTATTCTGTTGAAATTGCTGAGGCATGAATCTTAATGGAAGAATAGGACAGGCCATTGTGGAACAATTCTGCTAAGTATTCCAGAATATGTGTCATGCTCGCCACTGTCACATCTAAGCCTTTTGTTGTGTTCCAAATGAGAAAAATTTTCCATTTTGCTGAGTATGTCTTCCTTGTGGAAGGTCGGCGAGCTTCCATAATAATATCCTTTACTCTCTGTGATAAGTCATTTTGAGGGGGGTTTATGGAATTTTCCAGGCAGTTAGCTGCAATGTTTTCAAGTTGGGATGCATGATCTTGAAATTGTTCTGCGCCAGAAGAAGTGGCCATAGGGGGAGAGGCCACGGTTTCGTCTGTGACATGCTCCTCAATAGTGGGTACCAGTGCTGCCTTGGCCAGTCTGGAGCTATCAGAATCACTCTTGGCTGTTCTGCCCTGATCTTCAGTAAAACCTTGGACATTAATGGGAGAGGTGGGAAGGCATAGACTGTTAGAGCTTTCCAGCTGAAAGAGAGAGAGTCCACCCTCCAAGCTTGTGGGATGGTATGTCCTTGAGCAGAATGTTTTCAGTTGATGATTGTGGAGCGAGGCGAACAGATCTATCTCCGGCTTTCCCCATGCTTGTGTTATGAGTAGAAAGATGTCTGGGTGCAGCATCCATTCATGTGCATCCATGGTAGTTCTGCTTAAGCTGTCTGCCAGTGCATTTTCTTTCCCTGGCACGAACTGGGACTGTAGTTGGATATTGAGTTTCAAGCATAGTTCCCATAGATTCATGGCCAGCCTGCATAGAGGGTAGGAATGCGTGTCTCCTTGCTTGTTTATGTACCACATGACTGTGGTGTTGTCTGTCCTTATTAACAGGTGGCCTTGATGGAGGAAAGGTTTGAAGACCTCGATTGCGTGTATCACTGCCAGCATTTCCTTTTGGTTTATGTGCATGCGCAGCTGTCCTTGAGACCATAGGCCTTGGATACATTTGCCCTCCATGTGTGCTCCCCATCCTCGGTCTGAAGCGTCCGTGGTGATGGTTTGTTTTGTTTTTGGTTTGTTGAAGGGCAACCCTCTGTTGGACTGACAGGCTTGAGCCCACCACAGGAATTCCTTTTGAAGGCAAGGAATGATTGGTATCAAAGTTTCCAAACTGTGACTGTGCTGAGACCATACACTCCTTAGGTACCATTGTAATTTTCTCATATGCAGCCTGTCTTGTGGAATCAGAATTATGCAGGATGCCATGTAACCCAGGGCCTGCAGGATTTTCCTTGCAGTTAGCTGAGTTTGTCTTGTCAGATTCATGAAGTAATCCGGAAGTTGTTTTTGTTTTTCTTCTGTGAGAAAGGCCATTTGGGTGGTTGTATCTAGATCTGCACCCAAAAAGGTTATCCTTTGGAATGGAACAAGTCTTGATTTTTGGATGTTGACTGTGAATCCCAAGGCCTGTAATAGGTGGATGGCATAGTCCAAGCCCTTTATCAAATTTTTCTTGTTGTCCGCTTGTATAAGGCAGTCGTCCAGATACGGGTAGATTTGAATCCCCTGAAGTCTGCAGTGTGCAATTACTGATGCCAGGCATTTCGTGAATACTCTGGGCGCAGTAGATAAGCCAAAGGGCAATGCTGAGAATTGATAATGCTCTGATTCTGCAAGAAATCGGAGGTGTCTTCTGCAACTTTGCCGAATAGGGACATGCAGGTATGCCTCCTTGAGATCTAGAGTCACCAGCCAAGACTCCTTGCCCAGCATGGGAAGAAGTTGCTGTAGGGTCAGCATCTTGAATTTTGGCACAATGAGGTAAGTATTCAGTGCGGACAGGTCGAGAATAGGCCTCCATTGATTTTCTTTTCTTGGAACAAGGAATAATCTGGAGTAAAATCCTTGACCTTGTTCTGAAAGAGGTACCTTTTCTATGGCTTTCATTTGAATTAAGTTGTTGATCTGCTTTAAAGCCTCTGCCCTCTGATTTGGTGGCAGGTTTGGCATTCCGTTTCTTCTTGGCAAAGTGTGGAAGTGGAACCTGTATCCTTTGTCTATTATTTGCAGTGTCCATGTGTCCCTTGTAATGTAATGCCAGTTTTTTGAGAATAAAGAAAGTTTTCTGCCCAATGGTGCTGCCAACTGAGCCCTGGTCGGCGGAATCAAAGGAAAGTCATTGAGTCTGTCCAGGTGTAGTAGTTGTTGTTGCTGTTCCTGCACTACCTCTCTGGTTGGTAGGCTGCCACTGACGGCCTCTGTAGGAGCCTCTAGCTTGCCCTCTACCTCTGGGACGCCTGTTCCTGCCCCTCTGGGATCTGTCCGAGTCTGGAAAGGACCAATTCTTAGTAGGCCAGTTTCTGCTGAATCTCGGTGGTTGTACTTGCAGAAAGTCCTTAACTGTTTGCACAGATTTTGCCTTTTCTTCAAACTTCTTTAAGACCTCCTGAGCCGAGGAACCAAATAATTTTTGTTTTTCCACTGGAGCATCCAGGAGTTTAGCTTTAACATGGTCTGGTAAAGATTGTTCCTTTAACCAGGCATGCCTACGAATAACTGCCCCAGTCATAGCTGACCTACATGAAGCTTCCAGTGCATCATAACCACACTGCAAAAAATGATTACTAACCTGCTGTGAGTTATGTACCAGATCCTGAAGGGATTTTCGGTCAAGGGGTTCAGAAGAGGAAAGCTTCTTATGCAATTCATCTAACAAATACTCTTGGTACTGTATCATATGAAATTGACAATTTAATGCCCTCAAGGAAAGAGTTGCAGAAGTATATACCTTCTTTCCCCATCTCTCTAAAGCTGTAGACTCCCTTTCAGAAGGTAGAGGATTTTTGGCAGTGGCAGCTGCAACCCCTTTTGGGCCCTGAGAAATAGTATCTGGGTCTGCAGAATGGGCCTTGTACAGATGTAGATGAGAATCCGGGACCCTGTAGTATCTATCAGGTTTGGCAGGAGCCGGAGGGAGAGAATCAGGGGCTGTACTAACATCACTGTACACATCATCAATAACATTCAAAACAGGAGGTATAGCTAAGGGCCTATGCTGAGGTAAATGTAAAAAGGTCCTTAATCTCTTTCTAGAATCAGAAAATTCCTGACCCTGCCATTGAAAATGTTCTCTCATAGAGTGTAGTGTCTCACCAAAGGAAAACTCTTCAGGAGGGGAGGCCGAAGGGATAGATTCTTCAGCATCAGAATCCTCGTAGGCTGAATAAGCCTCCTCCTGGTGATCTGACAACACAGATCCATCCGTAGACTCATCTGAAGAGTGTAGGTCAGAGGGCTCAGTCCTGGGCCTTTTGTCTGGTGGTGGTTGAGAGCCCCTGTCCGGGTGAGGCTGAGAACCTCTAATTAAAGAGATAAGATCCTCTGCAAGGCTGAGGATCTGAGAACTAGAAGAAGGTCTCTGAGAGGTAGTCTTGGGAGGCAAAGCTTTAGCAAGTTTAGCAGCTTTAGCCCTGGAAAAAGCCTTAATGGACATGGATGCAGGGGGTCTGGCTGCACCACGTGCAGGAGTAGACTTGTCAAAGGAATGGTGTCGGACATTTCCTGGACACTGGTTTCAGTAGGTAGCTCCGTAGCCAACTCAGCCGGGGCCTCCAGGGCTGCGGTGGTCGGTTGAGTGGATTCGGTTAAAGGAAGAACCGAGGACTCGGTTTCGGCCGAAACCGAGACACTCGCGGTAGGCCTAACCGTGGGTTCAGCCGAAACCGCGGGCCGCAAGTGTCTGTCCTTGTCCTTCCGTTTTTTCACCAAATGCGATGTCGGAGTCTCCGACGGCATCTTATATGCAAAATTAGCCCCAAAGAATTCCTCTGCAAACTCCGACCGACGTCTAAGAGTTCATCGGTTGAAGGAAGCACAGGCTGAACAGGCCGAGACGTCGTGGTCTGGGCCTAAGCAAGGGAGGCAGTAAGAGTGGAAATCCTTATGAGGTATTTGTTTCCCACAAGTTAAACAATTATTTACTTTATCTGACATCGGCTGAGGCAAGAAAGAGTCCCCAACGGGGTACTTAGCTTTTTCGAAGTCTTCGGTAGCTGAATCACAGGAGCTGACCGACCGGCACTTGCGAACTGCTTCTGCTTCGGGCACCGCGCAGCAAGAAAGACTGAGGAAAATGGCGTCGGCTGATGCTTTTATACCCCAGACGCTCTGACGTCGGGGAAAGTGCGACATCAGCCGAGGCCAGACCCAGACTTTGGAATCCGGCCGACCGAAGGGCTGCCTGAGGCAGGACAACCCATATGTTATGACTGCAGATGCATCCTTGAAGTACGTCAAAAAGACGACCTATCGTTACATGAAGACAGGTCAACCATCACTGAAGATCCTTTTTGCATGTGTTTGTGATCATTATGAGATGAGACATTGGGAGCTCTTGGTAAGACCATTGAGTAAATAACAGCCATTGCAGAATCCGCATGTACATGCGACCCAACGGTATTGCTAATATTACAGCTGCCATCATGCCTAACAATTTTAGTACTTCTGATGCTGGAGCCTTGTCTTTGGATATGATGTTGTAAACCTATTGACGGAGTAGCAAGACTCTTTCTGCTGGAAGTCTCAAAGTGGTGGTGGTGTCCATTCTGCTCCCATAAAAACTATATGGTGCAATGCCGACAAGGCAGATTTTTCTGAATTTATTGTAATACCCAGATGACTGCAGAGAGAAAAGTGGTGTCCCTGGCTTGTATAAGTTGATGCCTGGTGGTGGCGGTGAGGAGCCAATCGTTTAGGTATGGAAACACCTGGAATCCTAAATGTCTTAGGTGAGCCGTGACCACTGCCATACATTTGGTGAACACTATGGGGGGCTGTAGTGAGACCAAAGGGTAAGGCTCGAAAAGTACAGTTTTGTACCTACCATAAATTTAGATGTTAGAGTGTTCACACTGCTGCAGTCATTACACTTGGGTTATCCTGCCGTCAGGCGGTTCCCCAGCTGGCCTGAGTTCCAAGGTCTTGGTCCGACATCGGTTGCTGTCACCTCCTCCCTGACGTCAGTGCGACAGGGGTATATAAGATACAGCCGATGCCATTTTCTTCAGTTTTTCTTGCCCCACGTCAGGTTCCCCCAAATAGGTAGGCAATGCAAATGGCTAATGAAACATAAATAAGACAAGCAAACAACAACTTTCAGTTACCAGCAAATACTCCCCATTGGTAGTAAAGGGTAGATGACCTAGGTACGTACCAGCAAGAAAGGGGGGAAGGAGGGATGGTAACCTGGACTGCAGCAGTGTGAACACTCGAACATCTACATTTATGGTAGGTACAAAACTGTACTCTGTTCATCGTGTTACACTGTTGCAGTCATTACACTTTGGTAGAATCCCAAAGCTGAGGTAGGGTGGCTGGTTCTATAATGCATTTGGGGTGGCTATAAAGCCCTGCAGCACTGCAGAGGCAAAGCCAGCTCTGGATTTGGAGTATAGAGGCAGGTGGCAATGCTTGGTGAAGGTATGCACAGAGCTCCATGTTGCTGCTTCCAAAATATCCTTGGTAGGTACTACTCTGAGATAGGCCGTTGAAGTGGCTGCTGCCCTGGTGGAGCAAGATCTAATGCTGGTAGGCACACAGGTTTTCCATGGTGTGTATAGCAGAAACATATGCAATGTCCTATCCATTTGGAAATAGTCTGTTTTGAAATGGCTTTTCCCTGTGTTCCTGCAGCATATGCGACCAATAATTGCTCAGATTTTCTGAGAGCTTTGGTTTTGCCCAAGTAGAAGCGTAAAGTACAGTTTTGTACCTACCATAAATGTAGATGCTCGAGTGCTAATACAGCTGCAGTCATAACAGATGGGTTTTCCTGCCGTCAGGCAGGTCCTTGGTCGGCCGAATTCCAAAGTCTAGGTCCGGCGTCGGTTGTCGTCGCTTCCTCCTTGACGTCAGTGCGACAGGGGGTATAAAAGATCCAGCCGACGCCATTTTCTTCAGTTTTTCTTGCCCCAGATGTCAGGTGCCCCCAGAAGGAAGGCAAAACATAAAATTATGTAATAATGCAATGCAATATAATCAAAAAACAGTAGTTGCAAGCAAATACACCATAAAAGAATACCCCAATCAGGTTGTATGAGGAGGTGTTAGCTGTTAGGCCTGTCCCAAGAGGGGAAGGAGGGAGGGAAACCTGGACTGCAGCTGTATTAGCACTCGAACATCTACATTTATGGTAGGTACAAAACTGTACTATGTTCATCGTGCATACAGCTGCAGTAATAACAGATGGGTAGAATCCCTAAGCTAAAAAAGGGGTGGTAGGCACTAGGTGGAACTAGGAGGAGCCAGGATGCCCTGCAAGACTGCAGTGGCAAAGCCTGCTCTAGATTTGGAGTATAATGGTAGGTGATAGTGCTTGGAGAAGGTATGCGGAACTCCAAGTGGCTGCTTCCAAAATATCTTTGGTAGGAACCCCCCTGAGGAAAGCTGCAGAGGTAGCTGTGGCCCTTGTGGAGTGAGATCTGATGCCTGCAGGTATAGATTTAGCATGAAAAGAGTAACAAAAGCGTATGCAGTGGGCTATCCACTTTGAGATTGTCTGTTTGGAAATAGGCTTCCCTTGAGCTCCTGCAGCATAGGACACAAAGAGTTGCTCTGATTTTCTGAAAGGCTTTGTTCTGTCCAAATAATAACCCAGCTGTCTGTGAATGTCCAAGGAATGTAGTAGTCTTTCCCCTTTGTTTTGAGGATTAGGGTAAAAGGTAGGTAAGTGGATAGCCTGATTCAAGGCTACCCTGGATACTACCTTTGGCATAAAGGACGGATTGGTTCTTAAGGCAACTCTGTCCTGATGGAAAATGATGAAAGGCTGCACAGCCATGAGGGCTTGTAGTTCCGAAACCCTGCGAGCTGAAGTGATTGCCAGGAGGAAGGCTGTTTTCCAAGACAAGTATTGCAGTTCTGTTGAATCAGCTGCCTCAAAAGGAGGCAAGGTCAGTTTTTCTAGTATGAAATTGAGGTCCCAAGCAGGTACTGGTTGTTTCCTTGGGGGTTTTATATTCTTAGCCCCTCTGAGGAACTGTCTTACGAGGGGATGAGAGAATAAAGGAGGATCAGTGTTCTATTCTGCAGAAATGGCTGAGGCATGGATTTTGATGGAGGAGAATGAAAGTCCATTGCTTAGCATCTCAGCTAGGTACTGTAATATTTGGGGTAAATTCAGTATTCCAGGATTCTGACCCTTTTTCTCATTCCAGGCACAAAACCATTTCCATTTTGCAGAGTAGGCTTTTCTTGTAGAAAGTCTTCTGGCCTCCAAAATGCATCCTGCACCTCCTTGGAGAGTAGGGCCTGCTGTGAATTTAAGGAATCTTCCATGCGGCTAGATTGAGTGTTTTCAGCTGGCTGTGAAGAGTTTTGAAGTTGTGCTGAGTCAGTAGAAGAGGCATCAGAGGCAGGATCCATGGCGGGGAATGCGTCAAGCTTTTCAGGAGTGGGTACCAGTGTTGTCTTGGCCAGTCTGGAGCAATGAGAATCATCTTTGTTCTGTCTCCTCTGGTTTTTAATAGAACTTTGGGCAGCAGAGGGAGAGGTGGAAAGGCATAAACTGTCATTGTTGCCCAACTGAAGGAGAGAGTGCGTCCACTTTCCAGGCCTGTGGATGAAAGGTCCTTGAGCAGAATTTTCCCAATTGGTGATTTCTGTGGGAGGCAAAGAGATCTATGTCTGGCCTTCCCCATGCTTGAGTTATCTTTGTGAAAACTTGAGGATGCAACTTCCATTCGTGTGGATCTGTCATATTTCTGCTTAGGTTGTCTGCCAGTGTGTTTTCCTTGCCTGGCAGGTACTGTGCTTGAAGCTCGATTTGTAATTCCAGAGCCATGTTCCAAAGAGACATGGCTTGCCTGCATAGGGGGTATGAATGGGTACCTCCCTGTTTATGTACCACATTACTGTGGTGTTGTCCGTCCTTATCAATAGCTGGCCTGGATGCAGTAGGTCTTTGAAAGCTATAATAGCATTTATTACGGATAGCATTTCCTTCTGATTGATGTGTAGGTGCTTTTCTTTTTGGAGCCATTTGCCCTGAACGCACCGATCTGTCATGTGCGCCCCCTAGGCGTAGTCCGAGGCGTCTGTTGTGATGATTTGATTTGCTTGAGGCTTGCAGAATGAGAGACCTGTGTTTCTCTGGCATGCTTGAGCCCACCACAGAAATTCCTTTTGAAGACATGGAATTAGTGGTATTATTGTTTCCAAACTGTGGCTGTGTTGACACCATAGTTTTTTTAGGTACCATTGAAGTTTCCTCATATGCAGCTTTGCACATGGGATCAGTAGGATGCAAGATGTCATGAATCCCAGAGCCTGCAGGATTTTCCTTGCAGTCAGCCTGGTGAAAGTTGCCAGTTTTCTGAAGTATTGAGTTAGTTGCCCTTGTTTCTCTGACGTGAGGTAGGCCATCTGGGTGTTTGTATCCAAGCTGGCACCCAGGAAAATTATTATTTGAGAGGGTATTAGCCTTGATTTCTTTTTGTTGACTGTGTATCCCAGAGAATTCAACAACATTATTACAAACGCCAGATGTTTCATAAGTATGTGCTTGCTGTCCGCTTGGATCAGGCAGTCGTCCAGATATGGGTATATGTGTATCCCTTGAAGTCTGCAGTAGGCAATTACTGATGCCAGGCATTTCGTGAACACTCTGGGCGCAGTAGATAAACCAAAGGGCAATGCAGAGAATTGATAATGGGTTGAACCTGCAAGAAATCTGAGGTATCTTCTGCAATCTTGTCTGATTGGGACATGCAGGTATGCCTCCTTGAGGTCCAATGTTACCAGCCAAGACTCCTTGCCCAGCATGGGAAGAAGCTGCTATAATGTGAGCATCTTGAATTTTGGCACGAGTAAAAATGTGTTTAGGATGGATAGGTCCAAAATAGGTCTCCAATCTTTTCCCTTCCTTGGTACCAGGAATAGTCTGGAATAAAAACCTTGACCCTGTTCTTGTACAGGTACCTCTTGAATAGCTTTCATGTCCATGAGATCTGAAATTTGTTTTTGTGCCTCTGCCCTTTGATTGTGTGGCAGGTTTGGCATGCCTCTCATTTTTGGAAGGGTGTGAAAGTGAAATCTGTATCCTCTGTCTATAATGTCCAGGATCCATTTGTCTTTTGTGACAATATGCCAATTTTTCGAAAATAATGCCAGTTTTCCGCCTAAAGGTGCTGCCATTTGAGCCTTGCTTGGCATGCAAAGGGGAAAGTCATTGGGTCTGCTTTCTGAATGGCTGTGAACTATCCTCACCACCTCTTTGTGTGGGTGCTTGTCATTGTCTGCCTCTAAATGATCCTTGTGATTGCCCTCTGCCCCTCGGGCGCCTATATCTACCTCTTTGGGGTCTGTCCGTGGCTGGAAAGGACCAATTTTTGGAAGGCCATTTTCTACTGAAACGTGGAGGTTGTACCTGTAGGAAATCTTTTACTGTTTGTATTGATTTTGCCTTTTCCTCCACTTTCTTTAATACCTCCTCAACTTTAACACCAAATAATACATCTTTTTGCAGAGGAGCATCGAGTAATTTAGCTTTGACATGATCTGGTAAGGTTTGCTCTTTGAGCCAGGCATGTCTACATATGACTGATCCTGTAACAGCAGCTCTACATGAGGCCTCTAAAGCATCAAAACCACATTGCAAGGTATGCTTACCTACTTGTTCTGCACTATGTATCAAATCCTGCAACTCCTTCAAGTCTGGTTGTTCAGGTTGTGACATTTTGTTTCTCAACTGTGATAACAGAAATTGTTGGTACTTTAACACATGGAACTGGCAGTTTAATGCCCTCATGGTTAAGGTGGCCGAGGTGTAAACCTTTTTCCCCCACCTCTCTAAAGCTCTGGAATCTCTCTTAAGGTAATGGATTTTTAGCAGTGGAGGCCTTAATTCCCTTGGGACCCTGTGATATAGTTTCTGGGTCAGCCGCATGGCTTTTGTATAGGAATTGGTGAGAGTCAGGAACCCGGTAATACCAGTCAGGCTTGACTGGAGCTGGAGGTAAAGAATCTGGGTTAAGGCAGGCCTCCGAATACACGTCATCTAGAATGTCTAAGACAGGAGGTATAGCCAGAGGCCTGTGCTGAGGGAGCAAGAGGAAATCTCTAAGCCTTTTCTTGGAGTCTGAGTACTCTTGGCCTTCCCAGTGGAAGTGTTCCCTCAAGGTATGTAAGGTTTCCCCAAAAGAGTAATCCGCAGGTGGGGAGACAGAGGGAATGGACTCCTCTGCATCAGAATCTTCAAAAGGGGAGTAAGAATGTTCCTGGTCTTCAGAATATTCTGAAATAAAGGAGGCCTGGTCCGAGGAGGGGGATTCTTCCTCCACTCTGGGTCTTTTGTCCGGGGGGGGGGGGGGTTGAGAACCCCTAATAAGAGTAATCAAATCCTCAGCCATTTTGAGCATCTGCCTTTTAGGCATGGGGCCTTGAGAAGGGCCCTGAGGAACCTGTCTTTTAGTATGCATGGCTGATGGAAAAAGAAGAGGAAGGCCTGAAGACACCTTGAGAGGTGGCAGGTCTATCTAAACTCTGAGTTTCACCGCCAGTAGTGGCTTCGGTATCTGTAGTCGGGGTGTGGGCCAAAGAGCCTGCGACCTCGGGCACAGAAGACACCGCCAATGAAGTGTCGTCGGTAGTCAGGGGCTGCGTAGGTGCCTCACTGAGAACCGGATCACCTGTAGTCGGCTTTGGCGTGGTGTCGGTGGAAGTCGTGGATCTCGAATGTCGATCCTTATCTTTGTGTCTTTTACTCAAAACTGGAGTCGGAGTATCCAACAACATAATGTAATTACATTTTTTGCCAAAATAGTGTTGGGCGAACTCCGCCCGACGCTTAATAGTGCGTCTGTTGAATGTATCTCAAAAACGACAGGCCGAGACATCGTGGTCTGGGCCTAGGCAAGGAATGCAGAGGGAATGGAAATCCTTATGCGGTATTTGCTTCCCACAAGAAATGCAATTATTAACTTTGTCTGACATCGGTCTGAGGCAAGAAAAGTTTCCCCAATGGGGTACTTGGCTTTCAAGACGACTTCGGTAGAAAAATATTCGTAATCTCAGGAGCTGGCCGACCGGCACTTGCGAACTGCTTCTGCTTCGGGCACTGCGCGGCAAGAAAGACTGAAGAAAATGGCGTTGGCTGGATCTTTTATACCCCTGTCGCACTGACGTCAGGGAGGAAGCAACGACAACCGACGCCGGACCTAGACTTTGGAATTCGGTCGACCAAGGACTTGCCTGACGGCAGGAAAACCCATCTGTTATGACTGCAGCTGTATGCACGATGAACATCTGCCTGTGAATGTCCAGTGAATGCTGTAGTCTCTCCCCTTTATTCTGTGGTTTTGGATAAAAAGTTGGCAAGTGAATAGTTTGGTTTAGAGACTCACTTGAAATCACCTTAGGCATAAAGATAGGGTTAGTTCTTAAGGACACCCTGTCCTGGTGGAAAATGAGGAAAGGTTCCACTGCCATTAGCGCCTGTAATTCTGAAACTCTTCGTGCTGATGTTAGTGCCAGGAGCAGAGCAGTTTTCCAAGAGATATATTTTAATTCTGCTGTGTTAGCCGGCTCAAAAGGAGGTAAGGTTAACTTTTCCAAAACAAAGTTGAGGTCCCAAGTTGGAGTAGGTGCTCTACGGGGCGGTCTTATGTTTTATGCCCCTCTGAGGTACTGTTTTAGCAAGGGATGAGAGAAAATTGGTGGATCCGTGTTGTAATGAGCAGAGATGGCAGAGGCGTGGATCTTTATGGATGAAAAGGAAAGGCCTTTGTCCAGCATCCCAGTCAAATATTGTAGTATCTGAGGAATGTTTGGCACAAGAGGGTCAAGGCTGTGGGCCTGGTTCCAGGCACAGAATCTCTTCCATTTATTCGAATAGGCTTTCCTGGTACTAGGCCTTCTGGCCTCCAGGATGACATCCATAACAGCTTTGGAGAGAGGCATTGCTTGTTTGGCTAAGAAATCTTCCATGCAGCTAGGTTTAAGGTCTTTAGCTGGCTGTGGAGTATCTGATTGTTGTTCAGAGACAGCAGATGTGGTATTTGAGGCAAAATCCAGGGTGGTCCTTGTGCTAAGTTTTTTAAGATTGGGTACCAGTGCTGGTGTGGCCAGTCTGGTGCATCAGGATCATCTTTGGCTTCTCTTGCCTGGCTTTTATGAGTACTTTTGGAAGAAGAGGCAATGGTGGGAAAGCGTATACTTGTAGGTTTTTCCATCTGAAGAGGGCATCCACTTTCCGTGCTTGTGGATGGTAACTCCTTGTGCAGAATTTCTGTAGCTGGCAATTCCTTGGGGATGCAAACAGATCTATGTCTGGACTCCCCCATTTTTGCGTTATCATTCTGAATATTTGTAGATTCAATTCCCATTCGTGGGGATCCATGATATTTCTGCTTAAGTCGTCTGCCAGAGTGTTTTTCTCTCCTGACAGGAATTGTGCTTGTAGATGAACTTGATAGTTTATAGCTGTGTTCCACAAGGTCATGGCTTGTCTGCAGAGGGGGTATGAATGGGTGCCCCCTTGCTTGTTTATGTACCACATAACTGTGGTGTTGTCTGTCTTTAGTAGTAGTTGCCCTGGATGCAGCAGGTCCTTGAAAGCTATAAGGACATTTTGTACAGCTAACATTTCTTTTTAGTTGATGTGAAGATGCCTTTGTTCTATGGGCCACTTGCCCTGAATACATTTTCCTGCCATGTGTGCTCCCCAGGCGTAATCCGATGCATCTGTTGTCAGTGTTTGCCTGGGCATGGGTTGAGTAAAAGGCTGACCCTTGTTGTGGTGACAAGCCTGAGCCCACCATCGAAACTCCTTCTGAAGGCAAGGTATTAGTGGTATAACGGTTTCCAAACTTTGACAGTGTTGAGACCAGGCACTCTTTAGGTACCATTGTAGTTTCCTCATATGCAGTCTGGCATATGGAATTAGTAGTATGCAAGATGCCATGTAGCCCAAGGCCTGCAGAATTTGTCTTGCAAGGAGTTGGGTCTTTGTTGCCATCAACTGAAAGTATTGAGTCAGATGTCCTTGCTTGTCTGGCGTGAGATAAGCCATCTGGGTCGTTGTGTTCAAGCTGGCACCCAGGAATACTATCTCTTGTGAGGGCACTAGTTTTGATTACTTTTCGTTTACTGTGTACCCCAGGCAACTTAACTTTTTTACAAACGCCAGATACCTTAGGAGAAGGTCTTTGCTCTTTGCTTGAATCAGGCAGTCGTTCAGGTAAGGGTAAATTTGAATTCCTCTCTGTCTGCAAAATGCAATTACTGGTGCCAGGCACTTTGTGAAGACCCTGGACACAGTAGATAAGCCAAAGGGCAGTGCAGAGAATTGATAGTGCATTGGACCAGCTATGAATCTGAGGTATCTTCTGCAGTTTTGTCTGATACGGACATGCAGGGTATGCCTCCTTGAGGTCCAAGGTCACAAGCCAAGCTTGCTTGCCCAGCATGGGAAGAAGCTGCTGTAATGTCAACATTTTGAATTTCGGAACATCCAGGTTAGTGTTTAAAGAAAGATCCAGAATGGGCCTCCAGGCTTTGTCTTTTCTGGGAACCAGAAAAAGTCTTGAGTAAAATCCTTGTCCTTGTTCCTGTGGAGGTACCTTTTGAATGGCTCCCATGCTCATGAGTGCTGCAATTTGTTTTTGAGCCTATGCCCACTGATTTTGTGGCAGACTTGGCATTCCTTTTAACCGTGGCAAAGTGTGAAAGTGGAACCTGTAACCTTGAGATACAATATTGAGAACCCATTTGTGATAGAAAAGAGCCAGTTTTCCTCCCAAGGGGGCCGCCAAGAGAGAGTTGTTTGGCATCTGTGGTGGGAAGTCATTGGGACTGTTTTTTGTAAGGCTGGTGCCTGCCTTCCCCTTCTTTCTGGCCTGATGCACCCCATTGTTGAGGCCTGTAAGGACCTCGTGGCTGACCTCTACCTCTTGGACGTCTGTATCTGCCCCTTTGAGGTCTGTCTGTAACTGGAAAGGACCAATTCTTTGTTGGCCAGTTTCTACTAAATCGAGGAGGCTGTACCTGTAAGAAATCCTTCACTGTTTGCATAGATTTTGCCTTATCCTCCATTTTCTTTAATACCTCTTCTGCCTTAACTCCAAATAAGACATCATGCTGCAAAGGTGCATCAAGTAGTTTAGCTTTAACATGATCTAGTAACGTATGTTCTTTTAACCATGTATGTCTTCTAATGACAGAGCCTGTAACTGCTGCTCTACAGTAGGCCTCTAAACAATCAAAACAACATTGCAAATTATGTTTTCCCACTTGTTCAGCAGCATGCAATAAATCCTGCATTTCCTTGAAATTAGGAGGATCTGTATCTGGAAGCATTTTTTGTTTCAACTGAGACATCAAAAATTGCTGATATTTTAGCATGTGAAACTGGCAATTTAAGGCTCTCATTGCTAAAGTTGCAAACGTATACACTTTCTTTCCCCATAAGTCTAATGCTCTGGAATCTCTGTCAGAGGGAACTGGATTCTTTGCTGATGAGGCCTTAACCCCTTTGGGTCCCTGAGAAATAGTTTCTGGGTCTGCCACAGGGCTTTTATACAGAAATTTGTGCGAGTCAGGGACTCTAATACTTGCCTGGTTTTACTGGAGCTGGAGGTAAGGAATCAGGATTTAAACTGGGTTCAGTATACACATCATCCACAACATCTAGCACTGGCGGAATAGCAAGGAGTCTGTGTTGAGGCAATAACAGGAATTCTCTGAGCCTTTTCTTGGATTCTGAGTAATCCTGGCCTCCCCAATGGAAATGCTCCCTCATGGTGTGTAAAGTTTCCCCAAAAGAGTAATCTCTGGTGGAGAGGCTGATGGAATTGATTCCTCAGCATCAGAATCCTCATAAGGGGGTAAAGAATAACCTAGGTCTGAGGATGAACATGAGGAAATGGACACCTGGTTGGATGAGTCATAGTCTGCATCCTGTTTAGGCCTTTTATCAGGTGGGGGATGGGACCCCCCTGATCAGAGTAATTAGGTCTTCGGCCATTTCGAGCATTTGTTTCTTAGGCATGGAGGCCTGCTCTGGAGACTATTTGTTTCTTTGTTTTTAAAGAAGGCTTAGACTTAGAAGAGGGTTTAATGATTAGCTGAGTAGGTCTGAAGACACCCTCTGAAGCTGCGGGTTTGTTCATGTACTCCGAGATCCCTCAGCAGGGTCGGTTTCGGTAGTCTGTAAAACTAGTACGTCCGATGGCCCAGCCATCTCCATGATGGAGTCGGTGGCTGCCTGTGGTTCTGCAGAAACGGTCATCAGGGGCTGCGATGGCGCCTCACTGAAAACCGGAGAACTGGTGACTGGCCTAGAAGAGGCCTCGTCGTCAGTTTTGGGCCTCGGATGCCTGTCCTTATCTTTGCACTTTTTATGCATTGCGGTTGTCGGAAGTTCCGACGGCATGGTGTAATTAAATTTTCTGCCAAAGTAATGTCGGGCAAAATCAAACCGGCGTTTAATAGTGCGTTTGTTAAACCTAGCACAAAACCGACAACCAGTGACATCGTGGTCTGGGCCCATGGGATACAATAAGAATGGAAATCCTTATGAGGTATTTGCTTCCCACAAGAAATACAGTTATTAACTTTTACTGACATCGGTCTGAGGCAAGAAAAAGTTTCCCCAACAGGCTACTTAGCTTTGTAGAAGACTTCGGTTCTGGATTCGGAATGAAAGTCTCAGGAGTCGGCCGACCGGCACTTGCGAACTGATTTTGCTTCAGGCACCGCGCGGCAAGAAAGACTGAAGAAAATGGTGTTGGCTGCATCTTATATACCCCTGTCGCACTGACGTCAGGGAGGAGGCGACAGCAACCGATGCCGGACCAAGACTTTGGAACTCAGGCCGGCTGGAGAGCCGCCTGACGGCAGGATAACCCAAGTGTAATGACTGCAGCACTGTAACACGATGAACATCTGGTAATGGTTGGCTCCCAGCCAGAAGAGCAGATGATCCCTGGATGGTCTGGCCATTTTTATATGGTAGTACGCACCCTGGAGATCTATCGAGCACACCCAATTGTCTTTCCCTAAGAAGAGAAGTATTGACTGAAGCGTGACCATCCGGAACTTCTCTTTCTTGACAGATCTACTCAGTCTGCTGAGGTCCAAAATAGGTCTCCAGTCCCCTGTCTTTTTTGGAACTAAAAAGAATCTTAACTAATTTCCGGATCCTATCTGGTCTGCTGGGACTGGTTGGATGACTCTCCTTCTTAGCAACGTTTGGACTTCTACTGTTGCCTGTTCCCTGTGAACCTCTACTGTTGCCTGTTCCTGCAACTGGGTGGAACGTCTGGGATTTTTTGTCATCAATGGAGGGGGGTGTGGCAAAAGGAATGAAATATCCTCTGAAAACTATACTTTGTACCCAGTTGTCGTTTATTTGAGCCAGGCATCTGGATACAAATATAAGTGACCCCCGACTGCCGCAAGAGTAGGACAGTCGGGCCTCTTTTCAGGAGCGCTGGTAGGGCTTCCCAAAGAACTGTTCTGTCGCTTTGGTTTTGTGGACCCCCTTTGCCACGAGGGCAGCGTCTTCCATTATTGCCCCCTTCTCTGCTCCTGGAGGGGGGTTCACCACATGTATCCTGAAAGGATCCTTGGGCTTTTCAGAACCACATCTTTCCTCCCCTTTGACCATTGGGGTAGGGTCTGGTAAGGGTGGTTAAATGGACTCTGACGGCAAACAGAGTCTTTCCTTCCTGTTCACACCTGGTCAATGTTTCCTTATCTTTGGGCCCGAAAAGGGACGAGCCATCAAAAGGGGTGTTGACAAAGGATGACTTAAAGGGCTCCACGAAGGAACACAAGCGCATACAGGAGTGTCTCCTAAGAGCAATTCCTGTACCTGCTGCCCTACTCATTCCATCAGCTGCATATGAAATGAGGCGCATGAACGAGTTCACTAAGGAATTGAAGGTAGCAAGCTGGGAGATGACTGTCTGAAGCTCCTGCAGCTACTATACCTGAAGAGCATCTCCAAGCTCTTTAAGGAGATCTCTTTGCAGTCTCGTAAAATGAGTGAGATAGTTCAGTGAACGCAGGGCAAAAGTCGCTCAACTGTACGTGCGCTTCCCGTATCTATCCATGATCATAGAATCTCTGTCAGGAGGATGGATAGAGGAAGTTTCCTACATCTTCTTTTTGGTGGCTGCCACCACCACCATGGCATCAACTGACACTCCCTTGGTAAGAAAAGACTTTTCCTGGTGGGCAGAAATAAATTTATTAGGCCTTCTGGGGACAGACTCCATGGTTTCCGGAGACTCCCATGCCCTACGTGAGACCAGCTCCATGAGCTCATTGAAGGGCAGACACCCCCAAGAGGTGGAGGACTGAGGCCTGAAAGCCTTCAGGAGAACCAACTCGTCTTCAGTAGGGTTGGTGGAATGCCGGTCACCCCTCTGCCTAAGGATTTCTAATATCTCAGCAAATGAGATATCCTCAGAGGGGGGCCGTGGCGACCCCTCTGACTCATCCAAGTCGGTATTGGATCTCTTCCTGGGAACCTCATCAGTAGGAACTTCTGGTGAGGTCTCGGAAAAGCAGGGGCCATGCAATGGGGCTTCCTGAGGCTCTGGGTCTCTATGCTTAGAAAGGATATGTGAAGCAGAAGCGGACACAGGTGCTTTTGGGGAGGAGGTAGCCAGACCTGAAGTCGTAAATGTCATAGGAGACTTAACTCTCCTCATGGCTTTGGAGGCACCTCTACTTCAATGAGAAGGGGCCGATGGATCCAAGGAAACCATCCATCCCCCCGGCACAGGGACAGTAGGCTCTGAACCAGAGGTAGAAGCCAAGCTCATCCGAGCTGAAGCCCTGAGAGGCAAAGTCAGAACTGATAAGTCAGTCCGACAATCCTCCCTGGACCCGACCTGAAAGTGTCAGCTCCTAGACTCCTCGATCTGCACTGAGGACGTCAGAGTAAATAGGACCGATGACAATGGAACAGGCATCGGCTCCAAAGGCTCAATGATCAAGTCTGACTCCTCCAGCTCCAAAGGACCGGTATGGCTTGGAGGAGGAAAAGAAGTAGATGGCAATACAGTCTTCGGTTCCAAAACCGCTTGAGTCGGCGCTGATAAAAATTTTGCAAACGCCGGTGCCTGTAACAACTTCTGCACCACACGATCCACATCCAAATCGGAAAGGCTTATCGAGGACCGAGATGAATGGATGGATGGGGCACTGATTGTAGGACTGGATATCTAGGTACCTTGGATACCGGTTCCAGGACTGGGGATCTGCTCCGAAAAGACAAGACACACAGCTCTGAGGGCTGTGGAGCCAACGTCGATGTTTTTTTTTTATTTTTTCACTTCCAAAGTAGAAGCCTTAGAAGACTTTGAAGATTTACTAGACCTGTCCTGATCACTCAAAGCTTCCTGAAATGATGGTTTGACTAGTCTTCTATCAATTAACTTTCTCTCTTTCCTGAAGAACCCTGGAAGAGAAGGAATGACAAATGGAGCAGCTTTCCTGAATGTGCAAGGCTCCCAAACAATATACACAGTTGACATGGCTATCTGTAATGGACATTTTCTGTCCACATTTTGGACATTTTTTGAAACCTGACGTAGGATATTTATCCCTATCCTGGTCAGCCATAATGAACAACACAGTATCAAGAGAAAAAACTACTGTAATATAATAAAGACACACCCACAAATATTTAAATAAGCCCTGACAAAAACTATGGGCTAAATATGCAGTGACAAAGTGTCACTCTAAAACACACACTTTAACTAGTTATCTAAGCACTCTAAACCGCTAAAGATATCAAACTATAACAAATATGTCACTTCAAAGGCACACAAAGTACTATTTAAACTACAGTAAATATAAAGTCCTATAGAAAAAAAGAAGGACAAAGAGGTACAGCTAAATATGAAATGGCACACCAAAGGTAAGGAATACACACTATAAAGTTATAAAGGCTATAGAAGCTAAAAGCTAACTCTAAGTAGAGAAATAAAGTTATTTAGAAAAATTTTTGTTAATAAATGTGTACTGGCCCGAGCTATGCTGAGGAACCTCTGATCTACTGCAGCGGCAAACTAGATCTGGGGTAACTCCAGGTGCATCATGGGATAGGGACTTGGCTTCGAGCTGTCTGAAGACCTCGAGCTTTGTAGTAGGCCGACCTGGACCAGAGCATCAGCTCCGAACCTATCTGCAAGAATGAATGGCGAGATGGAACAACTTCACATCTTTAGTTTTGTCCAAATAATATCTGAGCTGTCTATGAAAATCCAAGATGTGAAGAACCTTCTCACTGGCGACTGCAGAGAATGGAAAAAAAGAGGGAAGATGAATAGACTGATTAAGGAAAAACTCATTCACCACCTTGGGCATAAAAGGATTAGTATGGTGAGACACCATGTCTCTGGAAAACTAAAAATGGAGGAATGGTCATGAGAGTCTGAAGTTCAGAGACTCTCTTGGCTGAAGTAACAGACAAAAGGAGAACAATCCTCCAAGTACAGTGTTGTAATTAACTGAAGAAGCAGGCTCAAAAGAGGTCTGAGTCAATTCTTCAAGAACAAAACTGAAGTCCCAAGAAGACAGAATAGGCTTCCTGGGAGGACTGATATGAAGAAGGCCTTTAATAAATTGCTTGATTTCAAACCTAAAGGCCCAGAGGAGGAGTAAAGGGCAAACAAACTGCTGACAAGTAAGCTTTAACTGAAATATAAGCCAACCCAGTCTAAAGCAGATCACACAAATAAGACACAACCAGAGGAACCTCCACAGATAGGGTTTATCCTGATATCAAGAGAGAGAATCTCTTTCATTTGAACAAATATGACTTCCTGGTAGTGGGCTTCCTGGCCTCATGCAGGGCACGAAGCACATCCTCAGAAAAGAGATGCGTAAGAGGGATCAAAACCCTACCACCAACAGCATCAGCTGAAGAGTGGATAAGTGAGGATGGATAAGAGACTCCTTGTCTTGTGTGAACAGATCCACCTGGTGAGGTAACTCATGGTGATTGCCCCCTGCCAAGTGAGAAAGAAGGCAGAAACAATGTTGTCAGGGCCAAAAAGCAGTGACTAACAAGATTTTTGGAGAATCCTGCCTGATCTTGTGCAAGACTCGTGGTCGCAGAGAAAGGGGAGGGAAGAAGTACAGAAACATCCCATTACAGCGAAAAGCCAGGGCTCGAACACAATAGAGGAAGTTGTCTGTTTACAGGGAAGGCAAAAAGATCTACCTGGGGAATACTCCACCACTGGACAATGTTAAGGGGCATATCTCTGTGAAGCATTCATTTGTGAGCCTGTGTGCTGAACCTACTTAAAGTGTCCGCCACTAGATTGTGCTCCGAGGGAAAATAAACTGCCTGAAGAGTCACTTGATACCAAACAGCTAAATCCCAGAACTGAAGTGCTATTCTGCAAAGATGATGGGCTCTTGTACCCCATTGCTTGTTTACATATCACATCATTGTGGTATTGTCTGTGAAACTTTTGAGGGGCTCAGGATGAACGAGGAAATGAAAAGCTTGGAAAGCTGGAAGCAGAGCCTTCATCTCCTTTACACTGATGTGGTCCGACCCCTGATGAGGAGGCCAAAGACCATGAACCTTGACAGAGCTGCAGGAGGTCCCCATCCCCTGTCTGAGGCATTTGGGAAGAGCTCTCAAGTCAGAAATGGAGCCTGGAAGGGAAGCCCTGGGATGAGAGAAAGTTGATGAATCCACCACTGAAGCTCGAGGATGAGACAAGGAAAGAAGGGGCTGTGAAGTCCATGGGTGGAATTGTTACAGCCACAGTTACTTCAGGTACCACTGTAGCTTTCTCATGTGCAGCCTGGCCAGAGGGGAGCATGGGAATGGTGGAAGCCATGAACTCAAGGACATTAAAAAAGTCCCTGGCTGTGATGGAAGCCAGAGGAAGAAGAGACTGGAAAAAAAAGAGATTAAGAGACAGGGCCTTGGGAGCAGGCAGAGATGCCAGCATTGGAACAGTCTGAACACTGCAACCAAAGAAAATAAGATCCTGAGAAGGTGTCAGAGATAATTTCTGGAAGTTTATAGTGAACCCTCAACTTTGCAACAAGGAAATAGTAAACTGGAGATCCTGAAGCAGAGCATTGGGAGAAGAAGCTTGAATGAATAACTCATCCAGATAAAGAAAGATCTGAACTTCTCTCATCCTGCAAGAGGCAATGACAGGAGCCAGGCATTTGGTGAATACCCTTGGGGCAATAGAGAGCCCAACAGACAAAGCAGAGAACTGAAAATGCAACGAAGAAATGGAGAAATCTAAACATTTCCTGAAAAGGGAATGAATAAAAATATGAAGGTAGGCATCCTTGAGATCCAGAGAAACCAGAAAGGCCTGGGGAAGAAGAAAAATAATCTAAATAGTCAACATTTGAAAGAAAGGAATCTTGACAAAGGAGTTAAGCTGGGAGAGATCCAAAACTGGTCTTAAAGTACCCTCATTTCTGGGAACCAAGAACATTATGAAATAAAAAAAAACCTTCCCTACCTGGGCAGGGGGCACACAGCTTGAATGGTGCTCTGGACCAAAAGAGAACGGAGAACCTCTGAGAAAAGAGGATGTTTTCTCGATGAGGTTGAGAGATGCTCAAAAAAGGAAGAATGGATTTCCAAACCATGAAATATCCATGGCAGTTAATAGACAGACCCCAAGAGCCTATTGTGATCTTTAACCAATCTGGAAGAGACAGATAAAGACAGAGGGATAAGGGAACCTGTCCAAGGGAATAGGGAAGCCAACTATCAAATGGAACCTGGGTTTATCCTAAAAAGCAGGTTTCTGGGAAGTAGGGGTCTGAGTAAACTTAGTAGGAGGCACGCGTCTTCAACCCTTTTTACCCTCAGGTTGGGGGTGGGTGTGGGGGTGGAGTGAGACTACCAATAAATAAAAGCAGATTTGGAGAGGTAATTCCTCTGAAACGTAGGAATGGGAGAAACAAAAATGTTTCAATTTCTGCAAGGATTTACACTTATCCTGGAGAAACTTAAAAAGTTCAGCAGCAGCAACACCAAAAAGATTTTTATTACCCAAAGGAGCATCCAACAGTTTACAATCAGGCAACGCCTGAAGATGAAGCCAAGAGTAATACCTCATAACAGAACCAAAGGCAGCAGCCCTGGAGAGGCATCAGCTGCATCGTAGCTGCATTTGATAGAATGGCAAGCCATATGAGAGGTACAGCCCAGCAGGGAAAGGGAAGAAGCCTTCTCCTCAGAATCAGGAAAGTCAGAAACCAATTTGGAAAACTCAGAAAGGAGGACCAAAACATACCTGGTCATACAAGTCTGCCAGCTGACTGCCTTAAAGGATAAGGTGGCAGCCGTATAAACGTTTTTGCCCAACCTTTCCATTGCCCTACTACTCTTTTCTGAGGGAAGCAACTTGGTAGAAGGCCACAGCTTGGAAGATTTGTCAGAAGAGACAGACACCACAGAAGGATCAGTAGAATGGTATTTATAAAGAAATTTACATTTGTCAGGCACCTTGTAAAATCTATCAGACTTCTTGGGAGCAGGGGGCTGAGAACTGGGGTCACAGAAGCTACTGTAAAGGTAATCCAGGGTGACAGCCAAAACAGGCAGAACAGCTGATGGCTTAAGAGACTCCAACTTGAGGAGCTCATAATACTTTTTTCCCCAATATGAGAGAATTGGGCACAATCCCACTTAAAAAAAATTCCATCATGCAGGTCACAGTATCTCCAAAGACAGTTCCTCCAAAAGGGAATCAGGACTAATGAAATCCTATTTTCTTCTGAACCCTAGTCCAAGGAGGAAAGTATAAGAGTAAGAGTAAACCATATACTCTTCCCCAGAATTTAGATCCTCATCTGACGATTCTAGGATCTTTTAAGAGGAGTGGAAGACCAGGGAGGGGGCAGGCACAGCCACCCCTTGAGGAGGCTTTAAGGCCATTAAAGCATTTAATAACTCCATATTAAAATCCTGTCAATTAAACTGGGGATCCTTAGCTACAGGGGAAATATGCTTGTTTTTTTGTTTCTTTTTCTGCAGGATGTCCACACAAAACACCTTAGAATGATCAGTGCCATGACAACATTCAACAAATGTAGTAAAGATCTCCTCAAACTAAGATCTGAAGAATCTCCCTCTGTCCCTCAGATATAATCAGCCAAGGTTGCTCTTCAACATCAGGAGCAGATGTTTGTAAAGCCTCCAAGGATGTGTGAGAAGTCTGATCTATCCCGGCCTACCACATGGATGTGGCAGAGGAATTTGATGCAGCCACGGTACAATCCTCTGGGCTTTCACTAACCTTGAGAGAGAGATGTCTGGGGAAGGCTGGACAGCAGCCGTATCAGACCTGAATTTTTTGGGCCTTTTTCTTGGCAGATGGCAGACCCTTGGGATGGGAAGACTCTGCCATAAAGCATAAAGCCAACAGCTTAAGATGATGGTTTTCAACATAATTGGATAAAGAAAACAGACTACCATGTAGGGTCTTGGGAACAAAAGCTTGGAAGACAAAATACTGCCTCCCACACTGACATTTTCACTTTCTGGATGACATGAACCCAACAACACAAAATAAAAAGAAGATGCATCTCAAATGCTGCTTGGTAACCAGCACAACAGAAGGGCATTCAGACCAATCTTCAGTGATGGTGCTCTGACTGGCAGCAAAGAAATTCTGAGCGAGTAATTCTGTCACCTTTATGCCCTACGCCTTACACAGGGAGCATACATGTGATGCAGGGTGCCTGTAAATACTAAGGCATTGGTATACTAGACGGAAGTTGAGTTATTCCTGGCAAGAGATTGCATCGGTTATGAATACTGCAACACTGATATGGAAGGGTATCTTAGTATGCACACAAAATCTTCCAATGTTTGAAGTACATTTTTAAATATCTTTTGAATGCCTCAGCACTTCTGTAATAGCAAAAAAAACACTGGGTAGATTAAATACAAGCGCAGGAGAGGAAGTTATATAGTGACAAGAAGCTAAGGTACAAGATCAGTCCTGCTCTTCTGATTTCAATGGAAGGAGGAAAGGCTGCTATGCAAGGTCCAGGAGATTCAGTTAACTACAAAAAAAAAAAAACTTTAAATCTGCGGACCTTGCCAATTTAAAAGGTGGTAGAATACGCTTCTCCAAGACAAATTTAAGGTTCCCTAGATGGAGGAGTTCTTTTTGAGGGCCTGAGATGGAAGATACCCCCTAAGGAACAGTTTTGTCAAGAGGACTGACGGAAAGAGGGAGCTGCAGAGGAAAGTAGGCAGACACTGCAGAGATGTGAATTTTGACTTAAAAATAAGAAAGGCCTTTTGAAAAAAGTTCTACCAATTATGATAAAACCAAGGGTAGTTGTGCTGACAAAGGTTTCTGACCCTTGGTCTGGAACCATAAGGAGAATCTCTTCCATTTTGAAAGGTATGATTTCTTCATGCTGGGCTTTCTACCCTCTTTTAGAGTGACTAAGATGTTCTTGTGTAAGGAGCTTTCCTGAAGGATAAGGATAAGGATCAGACCATCCATGTTCATAGTCTCAGGGTGCTCAGGCTGGGGTGGATGTTGTTTACCATTATCCTGTTCCATGACCAAAGATTCACCTGCTGTGGCAGAAGCCCACGTCTCCTGACTGCTCAACCTGAGCGGCAACAGGAATCAATGCCACCTTGGCCAAAATAGTGCAATTAGGATCACCTTTGGCACTTCCTCTCTCCTTAATGTTGATTAGTAACCTTGAGATGAGAGGTATGGGAGGGAAAGCATATAGAAATAGACTTGTCCATGAGAAGGAGAAGCTTTCCATCTTCTAGGCCTTGCTGTCTTTGACCCTTTAGCAATATTTCTTTTTTGCCTAAAAAGAAAATGGGCAACTAAAGTCAACTTCTGGCATGGCCCATCTTTGAGCAAGTGTTGTGAAAATTTTCTTGTTCAAGATCCACTTGTGTGGGTCTGACATTGTCCTGTTAGGTGGTCTGTCAGATTTTTTTTTTTTTTTTTTTATCTCCTGGCAGGTATTGCACAAGATGTAAATCCGATTTTCTGAGCTGTATCCTATAACTGTCCTGCCAAGGCAGTAGAAAGGACAAGAGTGACTCCTGCCTTGTTTGTTTAAATATCACATAATAGCGGTACTGCTTGTCTTTAACAAGAGAGTCCCGGATTCCACAGTTTTCTGAAAGCCACCATGCTTGAATACTTCTAAAATTTCATTCTGATTGACGAGTGTCTGAAGAATGGTAGGTTCCCACAGGCCCTGGACTTGAAGGTGGCTGGAGTGAGTGCCCCATGCTGTGTCTAAGGTCATGACCTGATTATCTGGTGTGAACTGGAAGAGGACTCCCTTGTTTTAAAGACAGGAGTCTATCCATCAATGAGTTTCCTTTTTCAGGAACGGAAGAGGCTATACTTTGTTGTTCAAAGGATGTTGGTGCTGACACCAGACGTTTCTTTTAAATACCATTGTTTTTCTTCCTATGTATATTCTGGCAGGAAGTATCATTAGAATAAAGGAGACCATGTACACAAAGGCTCTAAGGATCTGTCTGGCATTCACAGATCCTGTAGTAGTACGGATTGAAAGTACTGGGTTAAGAAGGGTCTCCTGTCTTGTGGAAGGAGGCTATTATCCTTCGAGAGATGGTGAGGTTTGACTTCTTGAGATTAAATGCAAATCCCAAGCTTAAGAAGCAGACTTTGGTTAGGAGTAGAGAGGCTTCTAGTTATTTTATTGACTGCACCTGACAAGACAATGATCCAGATAAGGGTAAATTTGAATGCCCTTTGTCCTGGAAAAAGCAATTACTGCAGTCAGACATTTTGCAAGTATTCAGAGTAGCAGACAGACCAAAGGGCAAAATACAGAACTGATGATGCTTCTCACCTGCTCTGAAGCGGAGGCACCTCCTGCGCATTTTGACTACTGAGGAGGTAGAGGTTGGTATCCTTTAGATCTAGGGTAATCAAGCAAGCCTGGATGGTTAGCAGAGGCAGAAGTTTTTTGTAGCATTAACATTTTGAATTTAGGAACCCTGAAAAACCCGTTTAGGTGCGACAAGTCTAATACTGTTCTTCAAGTTCCTTCTTTCCTTGGTATTAAAAAAAAAAAAAAAAAAAAAAAAAGTCTTGAATAATGTCCTATGTCCTTTTCTTCCTTGAGAAATGGTTCTATGGAGCCGTAGTCCAGTAAGAAGTTGATCTAGGACTTTGTCTTTGAGCTGACCCTTTGGAACTGATGGAATCCCTGCATAACTTGAAAGAGAAACAAACTAAAGTTTGTAACTTGATCTTTTGGTAATTTGCAGCCATCAGGGAAAAAGTCTACCTCCTAACCTTGAGGGGGAGGTTGTGGAGTAGCTTAAGGTGGGAAAACAGGAACATGCCTGGGCGAGTCATGATTGCTTCCTACTGGGACCCTGCAGTCATTGCCTTGTGCTTTGCTCTGCTTGCCATCACCTATGTGGTCTCTGTTTCTCCTGGTGGTCCTTCCTCTTTGCTTAGGCTGAAAAGCAGGAAAGGACCAGGGCTTAGGATAGTTCCTACTGAACCACAGTGTCTGAACCTGCAAAAAAATCCTTAACAGTCTGCAGGGACTTAGCCTTTTCCTCCAGTTTTTTTTTTTTAAATGGCTTGGGCCTTTGGTCCAAAGAGAAATTCCTTATCAAGTGGAGCATCCAAGATTTCAGAACTAACACACTTAGGCAGGTTATGTTCCCTAAACCAGGCACGCCTCTTAATAATACACAAAGAAGCAGTCAACCTACTAGCTGCTTCTACAGGATCAAAGGCACAATGCAAGGGATGTTCTGCAACCTGACAACAAGAGTTGCAGATGTCTAGCAATTCTTTAGTGAGAGCTCTATCCCTCCATCCCTTCTAGTTTGTCTTTCATCTGGTCCAAGAAAGTTTCCTGGTATTTGACAATATGGAATGGGCAAATAAGAGCCCTCAATGCCAGCATGCCTGAAGTGTACATCTTCTTGTCAAACCTATCTAGGGTCCTACCCTCTTTTTCAGTTGGCAGGGGTTTCTAAAAGGCACTGCATTTGGCTTCCCTGGGACCCAAAAACACCACATCAGGTTCCACCACAGGGTTTTTAAAAAAGTGCTTATGGGAATTCAGAACTCTACAGAATTGTCTAGCTTCCTAGAAGCAGGTGGGTGGGAGTAAGGCTGCAGCAAGAGTCCAGAATGACACTGTCTACTACCTATAAGAAAGGCCAGAGGTTTGTACTCAGGAAGGCTAAGAAATTCTCTGACCCATTTCTTAGACTAGAGGCAATCGTGAGCTTCCCAGTTGAAGAACTCCATTATCTTATGGCATGTATCTCTAAAGGTGAAATTCTCAGGTGGTGAATCTACTGTTAGATTTTCATTTGACTGCGAAACAGTATATGAACCAGAAAAAAATCTGGTCTACATATGCCAACTCATCTTCATCAGTCAATAAATCACTAGATTCCTTTAGAGAGGGGTCCCTCTTTTTCTCAGGAGAAAATTCTGTAGCAGGGGGCCTACTCTGACTAAGCTGTCTGGATCTCAGAATATCCATGAGAGCCAGAGCTAGCCAGCAAAGATCTTCTGGGTAGGCCTTAAGGGACCAAGACACAGACAGAACAAGGTGTGACAAGCTTGTATACCATCCTCTTTGGTTTGGTCTTGGGTGTGGTGTCGGATGTACTCGGCTCAGGCCACAGATGTGTGGTCGCAGCCTGTGCCTGCTCAGATGGAATTTCCTCTGATTAACAGGGAATTCTACCTTCCACTTCAATAGTCTTAGGATGGGTACCAAAAGCCCTGACCTGCACAGAGATCCCGAACTTAACAGACAACCCAAGTCAATCAGCCTATGCAGACACTGATGGGATCGATGCCATATTGGACTTCAAAAAGTTCCTGGCAGAGGCCTCAGACACTCACTCCACTGGAGGAATGCACTGTGAAAGCATCACTCCTCCTTTGACAATCAGCTGTCTGGGTGGACTGACAGACACAGAGTAGTTGTCATCTGCATCTCTAATATTATTTGGAAGCGTCTTCTTGTGACAGCGAAGCTTGGACATAGCCTGACTCAAAGACACCATAATGCTTGTGGACTCCTGATGCTCCCTTGCCTTTTCTAAATACTTTTCTAGGGATTCAGTCCTACAACTAAAGTAAGCACAGTGGGGCAGTTGGGCACATCATGCTCCAGGCGTAGGAAAAAATGACAGTGTAGACATCCCAAAGAAGGGATTTCTTTTCCACATTCCAAGCAAGTATTAGTCTTGATAAGTGACATCTAACCATGCCATTTACAGAAAAATAGTTCCCCAATGGGGTATACAGCCTGATCATAGTTCAGACTCTGGCTTTGGACTTTGGACTGACCAACACAAAGGATCTGTATCACACACTAACAGCAAGAAAGAAGTGAGAAAATGGCACCAGCTGCCAAACCTTACACCTTGACATCAAAGTGTGTCCACTGGTCCATTAGGAAGAAAAGAATCTCTGGTATTCAGGCTTGCCAAGGACTTCCACAGCAGGAAATCCCAGGGAGTTACTAATGCAACTTGTGAAACACAAAGAACATACTTCTCTGCAATATTCGTCATTCTCTGCACAAAGGTTCAGCCTAGCTCGCAAGGAACTAGAACACTGTTGAACTCTGCCGATTCAAGGCACAGTGTGTGGGCCGGAGGAGAGGGGGACTATGTACTGACCATAACATTCCATCTGTGTTGTCCATTTTCATTATTCCTTGACAAATGGGTTTGGAAATGACCCTTGGATTTGACTCGGCTACTTTTTCCAGCTTGTAGAACAGTGAAAAACTCTAGTTTCTCCCTTACCATAATGTACCAGTCCCCTACTATACTTCAGATCTTGTTTGCTGACGTTTTACACTATATAGTAAACAACAAATAACAAAGATATGACATAACAGTATCTGGAGCTCAAATGAAGGAACATTGGTTCATTTAGCATATTCTAATCCTTCCATAAGTCAAATTGATAAGGGGTTGAAGGGAGGGAGTTGAGAAAGAATGAAAATGGACAAAACAGAAGGAAAGTTATGGCAAGTACATAACTAGAGTCCCCAGCTACCTAAATCCCAGGAGGATTCTACAGAATGATATTACTAAGCACCATTGAGCCAAAGTTGCTCTTCCCCTAGTGATCAGATCTTGTCATTTTCATTCATCCCTCAACAAATGAGACAGAGTCCCCAGCTACCTAAATCCCAGGAGGATTCTATGGAATGATATCACTAAGCACCATTGAGCCAAAGGTTGCTCTTCCCCTAGAGACCAGATCAAATTTGTAATGACCAATAAACGTATGAGAATTAGCCCAAGTTGCAGCTGCACAAATAATCTAAGGAAGATCTGTATAAAAATACTGAAGAAGTTGCCATAGACCTAGAAGAATGAGCTTTTGGTGGCCTTGGCAAAGACAAACCCATTTTATTATAAACAAAATAATACAAGGAATCAATTAACCATTTGGCTAAAGTCACTTTAGTAACTGGTTTGCCCAATTTTGAATCCGAAAAAGAGACAAACAATTGGTCTGATTTCCTGAAAAAATTTGTCCTATGCTGATAAAAATGCAACTGTCTGTGAACATTCCAATAGCTACAACTTATATACACCTTTATATATACACAATTGTGTACACTTACCATAAATGTAGATGTTCGAGTGTATTCACTGTTGCAGTCATCACACTTGGGTTATTTGCTTACAGTAGCCCTCAGTCGGCCTGATTAACAAAGTCTTGGGTCCTGCGTCAGTTGCAGTCTCTTCTTCCGTGACGGCAAGTAGTCAGGGGTATAAAACATGCAGCCGATGTCATTACATCAGTTTTTCTTTCCCCAGATGTCAGATGCCCCCTTAATAGGGAGCAGTAAACCATATTATATATATATATATATATATATATATATATACATATACATATACATATACACACACACACACACACACACACACACACACACACACACACACACACACACACACACACACACACACACACACACACATATATACACATATAAGGATATACCTCCAATAAAAAAGCACACACACCAAAAAGCTTTTAAGCATAGTAAAGGAGAGTAGAGGTATAGCCAAGAAAAAGTCAGGGGGCTGGAGGGAGGGTAACCAGGACTGCAACAGTGAATACACTCGAACATCTACATTTATGGTAAGTGTACACAACTGTACTATGTTCTTCGTGTTTCACTGTTGCAGTCATCACATTTGGATAGATTCCCAAAGCTAAGGATGGGAGGAGGAATTTAGATAGCATTAGGACCAGCTATAAGACCCTGTAAGACTGCAGTGGCAAAGCCAGCTCTGGATTTAGAAAAAATTGGCAAATGGTAATGCTTGGTGAAAGTATGTACAGAACTCCAGGTAGCAGCTTCTAGGATGTCCCTGGTAGGGACACCTCTGAGAAAGGCTGTAGAGGTAGATGCAGCCACGGATGAATGGGGCCTGATCCCCTGTGGGATAGGTTTTCCATGGTGCTTATAGCAGAAATGAATGCAATGGCCTATCTATTCAGGAATGGTTTGCTTTGAAATAGCCTTCCCCTCTGCCCCTGCAGCAAATGCCACCAGCAGTTGTTCAGATTTCCTTTGAGGTTTAGTCCTGTCCAAGTAAAATCTAAGTTGTCTGTGCACATCTAAGGGGTGCAGTATCCGTTCACCTTTGTTCTGTGGATTAGGAAAGAAGGTTGGCAAATGAATGGACTGATTAAGAGCCACACTGGATACCACCTTGGGCATGAAGGAGGGATTAGTTCTGGGAGACACCCTGTCTCCATGAAAGATGATGAAAGGCTCCACTGCCATAAGGGCCTGTAATTCAGATACCCTTCTTGCTGAAGTGATTGCTAAAAGGAAGGCTGTTTTCCAAGAAAGGAATTTTAAATCTGCACTAGCAACTGGCTAGAAAGGAGGAAGAGTGAGTTTCTCCAATACAAAGTTAAGGTCCCATGCAGGTGTTGGGGCTCTCCTGGGTGGTCTTAAATTTCTGGCCCTCTGAGGAACTGCTTGAGCAGTGGATGGGAGAAGAGGGGAGCTTCTGTGTTATAATGAGCTGAAATGGCTGAGGCATGAATTCTGATAGAGGAAAAAAAGGCCCTTGTGAAGCATCTCAGTTAAGTATTGTAAAATCTGAGGTAAGCTGGGCGCTACTGTGCTCATCCCTTGAGACTGGATCCAGGCACAGAATCTTTTCCATTTTTCAGCACAAGATTTTCTAGTACTAGGCCTCCCTGCCTCTAAAATGATATCCATCACTGGTTTACTAGGGGTGTTAAGGAGAGATTAGGTAATTAGCCAGGCTGCTAGGTTCAGGGTTTGAAGCTGAGGGTGCAGAATCTGGTTCTCCTGCTGAGACAACAGGGTAAGGGTCTGAGGCAGGTGCCATGGGGCCAACAGTGACACACTGCACAAGAGGGTACCAGTGTTGGCGTGGCCAGTCTGGTGCAATCAATATCGTCCTTGGTTTGTCCTGTTTGATCTTTGGTAGTACTTTGGAGAGGAGAGGCAGAGGAGGAAAGGCATAAACTGATAGGTTTTTCCAGCTAAAGGACAGAGCATCCACTTTCCAAGCTTGTTTGTGGGGAGTCCTTGTGCAAAATTTGTCTAATTGGTAGTTCTGGGGAGAGGCAAACAGGTCTATATCTGGGCTCCCCCATTTGTTTGTCAACATGTTGAAAATCTTTGGTTCCAGTTTCCACTCATGTGGGTCCATGAGGTTTCTGCTTAGTCCGTCTGCCAGTGTATTTAGTTTTCCTGGCAGGAATTGAGCTTGTAGATGCACTTGGTAGCTCAAGGCTGTGTTCCACAATGCCATGGCTAGTCTGCAGAGGGGGTAAGAATGGCTACCCCCCTGCTTGTTTATGTACCACATAACAGTGGTGTTGTCCATCTTTACCATTAATTGTCCTGGAAGAATGTGGTCCTTGAAGGCTGTCAGGGCATTCTGTACAGCTAACATTTCTTTTTGATTGATATGCAGGTACATTTGACTTGGGTTGGGTTCCATTTGCCCTGAATGCACTTCCCTGCCAGGTGAGCCCCCCATGCATAGTCTGATGTGTCTGTTAGGGTTTGGGCGGTAGGGGGTAGAGTGAATGGTAGTCCCTTGTTTTGGGGGCAGGCCTCTGCCCACCAAAGGAACTCTAGGTGTAGGCAGGGTATGATATGAATCATTGCTTCTAGATCCTGAGAATGTTGACACCATAGGCTTTTTAGATACCAATGTAGTTTCCTCATACGCAGTCTTGCATATGGAATTAGAAGAATGCAGGAGGCCATGAACCCCAAGGCCTGCAGTATTTGCCTTGCAGATAGCAGGGTTTTTGTGGCCACTAGTTTGAAGTAGGTTGCCAAATGAATGTTTCTTTGGCGTGAGGAAAGCCATCTGGGAAGTTGTATTCAAACTTGCTCCCAGGAATATAATTTGTTGACAGGGTACCAGGTGTGATTTATTTTCATTTATGGTGTACCCCAGACAAGTTAGCACCCTTTGTACAAAGGCCAGATGATTCAAAAGTATGCCCTGACTTTCTGCCTGAATTAGACAATCGTCCAGGTATGGGTATATTTGAATATTTCTTTGCCTGCAAAATGCAATAACTGGAGCTAGGCACTTTGTGAATACCCAGTAGATAAGCCAAAGGGCAGTACAGAGAACTGATAGTGAGTGTAGCCTGCTTTGAAGCGTAGTTATCTTCTGCAAGATTCCCCGATTGGGATGTGCACGTATGCTTCCTTTAAATCGGAGTGTTGCCAACCAGGCATCTTTGCCTAGCATAGGAAGTAACTGGGGAAGAGTCAGCATTTTGAATTTTGGAATCACCAAAAAGGTGTTTAGAGTAGACAGGTCCAGGATAGGACGCCATGAATCGTCTTTTCTGGGTACCAGGAAAAGTCTTGAGTAGAAACCTTGCCCCTTTTCCACTTCTGGTACAGTTTGAATAGCCCTTATGCTTAAGAGACAGAGTACTTGCTTTTGAGGCTCTGCCCACTGATTTGTGGGTAGATCTGGCCAACAGTTTGGGGTTGGTAACATGTGGAAGTGAAATCCATATCCTTGGGACGCTATATTTAACACCCATTTGTCCTGGGTAATGAGTTTCCAGTTTTTTGCATGTAGAACAATCCTTCCCCCAAAGGGGCAGTCAGTTGAGAAGGGCTTGGAAGTTTTAAAGTTAAGTCATTGAGACAGTTTACCATGGGGGGAGTTTTACTACTCCCAGATTTGGAAGTGGGGGGCCCCCCCACTGCTTAGTCCTGTGCGTACCCTGTGACTGAAGCGTGGGTGTTCTGCTGGATCTGGGTTTGGACTGTGAAGGCCTGGAAGAGGCAGGAAAGACCAATTCTTAGAAGGCCAATACCTACTAAATCTTGAAAGTTGTACTTGTAAGAAATCTTTAACAGTTTGCATATATTTAGCTTTTTCCTCCATCTTTTTAAGAACTTCTTTTGCCTTATTGCAAAACAGGTGGTCCTAATTTAAAGGAGCATCCAGTAATTTAGCTTTAACATGATCTGGCAAGGATTTCTCCTTAAGCCAAGCATGCCTTCTAAGCACAGACCCAGTGACAGCAGCCCTGCAAGATGCCTCAAGTGAATCAAAACCACATTGCAAAGTATGTTTTCCATCTTGTTCAGCAGAATGCATTAAATCCTGTAAATCCTTATTTTCAGCACAATCAGGAATCAACATCATTTTTTGTTTAAGCAATCCAAAAATATGCTGATGATACTTTAATGTATCAAACTGGCAGTTTAAGGCCCTAATGGCCAAAGTTGCAGAAGTGTAGACCTTCTTACCCCATCTATCCAGTGCCCTGGAGTCTCTATCAGAGGGGGTAGGTCCCTGTGAAATGGTCTCGGGATCTGCAGTAGGACTTTTGAAAAGGAACTTGTGCAAGTCAGGAACCCTGTAATATCTATCAGGTTTTCTGGGAGTAGGAGGTAAAGAGTCCGGGGTCCAGCTAGATTCCGAAAAGGCATCATCAACAATGTCTAGTACAGGAGGGATAGCTAAAGACCTGTGCTGGGGGAGGAGTAAGAAATCCCTAAGCCTCTTTTTAGAATCAGAGAATTCCTGACTTTCCCAACAAAAATGCTCCCTAAGAGTATGCAAGGTTTCACCAAAAGAGAAATCCTCCGGGGGCGAAGCAGAGGGAATAGAGGCCTCAGCATCAGAATCCTCATAGGTAGATAAAGGTAAATCCTGGTCATCAGAGGAAACAGAAATTTCAGAATCCTGGTCAGAGATATCATAAGCAAACTCAGTCCTAGGTCTCTTAGAGGGGGCAAGGTTGGCTTCCCCTGATTAAAGTAATAAGGTCTTCAGCCATTCTTATCATATTTTTTTTAGGCATAGAGGCCTGACCATGCGGTCTGGGCATCAGTTTTCTAGGCATGGTTTGAGTTTTAGGACTTGAAGAAGAAGATGGTGTTGGTTTAATATGCAAGTCAGAAGGCCTGAATACACCCTCAGAAGCCGGTGCCTGGACAGCCGCTCCAGACACATCCAAGGTAGAAACATCCACAGGTCCCACAGTTGTAGCATCTCGCGGCATACCCGACTCCAAATGGGCCTCAGTAGAGGCCTGCAAATCTGAAGTGGTGGGTATCAGGGGCTGTGAAAGCACCTCACTGAGTACCGGCGAACTGGTGACTGGCTTAGGAGAAGCATCGTCAGCAGCTTTGGACCTAGTCGGTCTGTCTCTGTCTTTATCTTTGCATTTTTTCGGAATGTCGGTAGTCGGATGGCTTACCGAAGACATATCTGGATAATTGAACCGAGCACCAAAATATTTAGAAGCGAAAATATACAGACGACTAATAGTTCATGGCTTAAATAAGGCACAAAACTGACAGCAAGGTACGTCGTGGTCAGGGCCTAAGCAAGGAATACAGTACGAATGAAAATCTTTAGGAGGCATTTGCTTTCCACAAGAAATGCAATTATTTACTTTTACTGACATCGGTTTAGAGCAAGAAAAAGTTTCTCCAACGGGGTACTTAGCTTTTAGTTGAAGACTTTGGATCTGAAACTCGAAAACAAAAGTTTCAGGAGTCTGAAGACCAGCACTTGTGAACTGCTTCTGCTTTGGACACCGCATGGCAAGAAAGACTGATGTAATGGCATCGGCTGCATGTTTTATACCCCTGACTACCTGACATCACGAAAGAAGAGACAGCAACCGACACAGGACCCAAGACTGTTAATAAGGCCAACTGAGGGCTACTGCATGCAGATAACCCAAATGTGAGGACTATAACAGTGAAATACGAAGAACATCTGGAAGGCTGATAGTATGATTGATATTCGATTCTGACATCTCCACCACTTTAGGGAGGAATGATGGGTTGGTTCGTAAAGATACCCTATACTTATGAAAAATCCAATAAGGAAGCTTAGAAGATGAGGCTTGACATTCTGAAACTCTAGCAGAAATAATAGCCACTAAAAAGGTAGTCTTTACGTTAAAAATTTTGGTTCACATTTTGCTGACGGGTTCAAAGGAAGACTGGGTCAAAGATTGTAAAATCAAATTCAAATCTCATGGGGAGTGGGATCACTGAAAGGAGGTCTGAGAAGAAAGGTTCCCTCGTATAAAGGCTTTACAAAGTTTGGAAGAGGCTAAAAACAAATTACTTACTCCGTGAAGATGGGAAATGGCAGAAAGTTGTACTTTAATTGTTGACGAACTAGCACCTTCATTAAAATTATAGCTAAGAATTCAAGAACTTTAGGTACTGGCGCTGAAAGGGAGTCAGTGTCATTTTACTGCACACAAGCAACAAACCTTTACCATTTACCTCTGTACATTTTTCTAGTGGAAGCTTTGTGGGAAGACAGAAGCATGTGATGAGAGGGGGAAGACTGCCTGGGCTATCTAGCTATTAATGGAACTGGAGAAGCCATGTGGCCAGTTTTAGGCCTAAAATGACCAGGTAATTCATATCTGTCAGGTGAGACAAGAGGTCTGGAATTGGATCCAGAATCCAGGGCGAGCGAAGCAGATGAGGTTAAAGAAAGGGGAACTAAATTTGACAAGGCCAATAAGGAGCAATAAAAATGACTGTGTTCTTCAACAGAGATGCTTTATGAAGGAATTTGAAGATTAGAAGTATTGAAGGAAAGGAGCAGCGGAGACTGGGGGCCAATCATGGAGAAGAGCATCTCTTGGTGACTCCCCCATGGGGGCATCAGGACAAAGAACCTGCTGCACTTGTTGAGAGGAGATGCAGAGAGGCCACAGCAAGGCTGGCCCCATCAACGGAATATCTTTTCCGCCACGTTAATGTTGACATATCACTCATGAGGCATTAGAATGGACCTACTAGGCTTGTCTGCTATCATGCTGGATTTTCCCAGAATGTGTACTGCTATCAGAAATAAATTGGATGAGATTGCCCACAGCCACACTCTCAAAGCTTCTTGACACATGGGGTAAGATTTGGTTCCTCCTTGTTTGTTGATGCACCAGACCACTGACATACTGTCTGAATTGCAACAGTTACAGAAGGGAGAGCGTCTTGGAAGGCCTGCAATGCTAGGACGAAAGCTCTCATTTATGGGACACTGACATGCATATTGGCTTCTTTGGGGAACCATGTGCTCTGGAGTATCTTTCCCAGGAAAGTCCCCCCCCCCAATTTGGGAAGCGTTCATGGTAACTATTGCCCTTAGATGAGGGAGAATGAAGGGGCAAATTTGCATTATCTGATCAGAGTAAATCCATAACAGGAGGCAATTTCTGCATGCCCGAGTTATTTTGATTTGAGTGGACAAAGGCTGGTGAAGAACAGAGCACTGAGTCGCTAGGGTCCACTAAAGAATTCTCGTGTGGTATTTTGCTAACAGAACCAAAATTACTGCAACATACATTGATGCCAATGCTTGAAGGATCAATCGAGCTGAGAAGAATTTTGGATTATCTTTTTGACATGAAATCGTATGGTTTGTACCCTTGGTAAAGGAAGGGAAGCTGTCAAGCATACTGCATCAAACAAAGCTCCGATGAACTCCAATATTTGAGTTTGTCCTAGATGAGATTTTGTGTCACTGATAGTAATTCCCAGGTGAGACCATAACTGGAGTACATAATCTTGTGCTTTCATCAGATGATGCCTGGTCGGAGTGGTTAACGGACAGTCATCTAAGGAAACACCCAGACTCCTTGCAGTCTCAAGTGAGCTGCCACTACTACCATGCATTCGATGAACACTCTGGGGGTTGTGGTGAGACCAAAGGGCAGAGCTTTGAATTGGTAGTGACTAACTTCCAGCCTGAAGCATAGGAATCTTCTGGAACATCTGTTCATTGTTATAAGATAGTACACATCTTGAAGATCTATTGAGTCCATCCAGTTGTCTTTGTGCAGAAAGGGCAGAGTGGACTGAACCACGACCATTCTGAGCTTGGTATACTGAACTGACTTGTTCAGATTGCTGAGAGCCCCTGTTTTCTTTGGCACTAAAAGAATCATGAGCAAGTACTGGACTATTTCTCATCTGAGAGGACCTCCTGGATTACTTTTTTTTATAGCAGTTTTTTTATTCCTAGTACTGCTGCTTTCCTTTAACTGGGTGAAACATAGGAATTCTGTTTACTTTTAAGGGAGTGGGGAGGGTACTACACAACTTCTAGAAATAATCCCCTGCAACCATGAATCTTTTGTAATCTCCAGCCAGGCTCTCTGGTGCAGGGATAAACAACCCCTAACTGCCTCCAAAGGTGGACAATTAGGCGTTGTTTCAGGAGCGCTGGTAGGATGTGTCAAAAAAGTATCTGTAGGCCCTTGATTTTGCAGGCCTCCTCTGCCGCATAGGTAACTTCTTCCATTAAGAGTTCTCCCTCTGCCTATGGGGGAACGGTCTCCAGATGGATCTTGGATGAGGCTCTGGGACTTTCTGAACCATATTTTTCAACCACCTCATGTACTCCTAGAAAAGGTCCTTTGAGGAGACAAAAATATGCACCAACAGCAGACAAGGTTTTACCTTCTGCTCACATATGGAGAGTATGTCTAATTTTGGGGCAAACAAAACTTCCATCAAAGAGAGCACTGATGAAGGAAAACATGAAGGGCTCAGCAGAATCACACAGGCACATCCAGGCATGCCTCCTACTGGAAATGCCTGACACAGCCACCCTTGCAGTACCTTCAGCTGAATGTGAGATGCACCTCATGGATGAATTTGAAATAGACTGTAGAGTAGCCAACTGTGAGGCAATCAAACTCTCTGCCTCAGAAGTAAAGGTCCCAGACAGGTATTTGGCAAGTTCTTTAATCATTTCCCCTCTGGTGTCTTGTGACGTGTGTCAAATAATTCAGCAACCGAAGTGCAAAAGTCATTGAAGCATATATAAGTTTTCCAAATTAGTTCAGCATCCTAGACTCCCTGTTAGAATGAACAGAAGCTCCTTTTTTTGTTGCCACCACTACGACCATGGCATTAAGTGGTACTCCTTTGCTCAAAAATTACCTATCCTTGGGTGGTGCCGGGATCTTGTCTGGTCTCTTGGGAAAAGGCTCAACAGAATTAGGCTCCATCCATTGAGAGATCAAATTAAGCTCATCAGTGGGTAGAGTCATCCAGGTGGTAGATGGGCCAGACCAAAGGCTTCCAAAAATAACGATTCCTCTTGGAAGTGTTGTCAGTACACCAGCCACTCCTTTGATTGAGGATCTCTAGTACATCTCCAAAGGAGATGTCAACAAGTGGTGATCTTGGGGACTCTTCCTCCTCAACTGAAATCAGTATTGTCCATGACAGACTCATGAGGATCATTTAAGTGCCTCCTTTTGTACTTTCTCTTCCTAAGGACTTCTTCAGTGGGATGTTCTGGAGAGGTGTCAGAAGATGTTAATATACCCTGATGGGTATTCTGGAGACTTGTGGTTGGCTGTACCTGTGGTACATGAAGGTGAGACTCAAGATGCAAAAACAACTAGGTCTGCAAAGTAGGAGCAGAGGATGACGGACACGTCCTTTCTCTTGGAGTACAGAAAACTCTCTCCACTACCTCTAAAACAGAATTTCTCATACAGAAAGAGGCTGACAGTTCTGAGAAGACATGCTTCTGGATTGTCGGCGTCTTCCAACCATAAGGCAAACCACTTGAGGCAGGGGTTGGAGCAGAGCTGTCCATCACAGAGACTCCGAGGAGCAGAGGCAACTCCGAAAACCTCTAAGTCAACGCCAACACCTTGGATCTGGCAGCGACGCTACAGCTCCGGGAGTCATCCAGCTCCAATGTGCTCAGAGCCAGTCCACTCACAGAAGGTATCACTGTAGAAGCTACGATGATCTTCAGACCAACTAATCCGAAACCAAAGTCAGGTCAGAGTAGAAGACCAAATAGGTGGGGTCGTACTCAGGAAGGTCTCCAGACCCGACGTGGTGGGAGCTGAGAGAATCCAGATTTGAATTGGTGTCAAGAAGAATTTCCTCATCATCCTGTTCACATCTGCTCAGGTCAGACTTCTAGAGGAATGACAAGAAAAAGCTATAGGTAAAGCCCTAGAATGGTGAAGCCTTTCCAAAAAAGGAGATGGGAGATGAAGAGATACCAGATTCAGGGCTTGGAAGAGATCGGATCTGAGGTGACTTTTCCTTATGCTTTGTCGGGATCAGAGAATGTCAGTTCTAAACTTTTTGTCATTGTCTTTGGATCCGAAGTAGTCAGACCAGAGGGTTTCTTCATCGGATCTGAAGAGATCAGATCCAAAGGCTTTGAAATTTTTTTTAGAGGTGGTTCCGAACCCAGAGACGAAATACTTGCAGGGTCCAGGGAATGCTTTCTAGCCTCTTCCTTGTCTGATTTCTTAGGAGTTTGAGCCCCAGATGCTGTATCGGAGGATTTAGAAGGGAATAATCCTCTCAAAATGTTTATTTCTATGATCAGTAAGGGCATTAGGGTTAAAGACCTCACAAATACTATAGACAGAATCCAAACGAGCCTGGTCTGAACAATAAACACACAAAGTGTGTGCATCTGAGAATGGGATTTTATGACCACAGGCTGTACATTTTTCAAAAATGGAGTGTTTCACAGACCTAACTATTGAGAGAATCAAAAGAAAGGAATATTATAGAAAGTATTTTTTTTTAGTTACTGGTAAAGAAAGAGAAAAAGGAAAACATTCCACTTGAGAAGCGGTAACCAAATTGACTTTATTACAAATAATCCGTAGCTGTGTACAATGTAAACATTGTACACAACTACGGATTATTTGTAATAAAGTCAGTTTGGTTACCGCTTCTCAAGTGGAATTTTGATTTGGTTGTGACCTTTTACAAGTCTGTTTCGAAAAAGGAAAATATTACCAACAATGGTAATAAAAACAACTACCTTAAAGGTATAAGGGAGAAAAGGGAAAGAGAAAATACTAGCTATGGTATTTTAGAGATGCACCAAAAAGTGCAGGAAGGGCAAAGTAGGAGGATCTGTAGAAAAAATTTCAATAAGAGAAAGGTAAATGGTTAAAGATGTAAAATTCCTAGTTTACTCACAAAAAAAATGCTGCTGCTCAAGAGCTAACAATGAACACCACATCCAAAGGCAAAGAAGGCAAGCAAGATCTGAAGTATGGTAGAGGTCTAGTGCATTATGGGTAAGGGTGGAGCTCAAGAGTTTCAGTGTTCCACGAGCTTGGAAAAAGCAGCAGAGTCAGATCCAAACTCATTTGTTGAGGAATGAATGAAAATGACAGATTCCATCTTGCATCCTGATTACACAAATCACATCTTATCCAAGAGTTGGTTGAAATTTCTCTGAGATGGCAGCAGAAAGGAGCATTTGGAAGGTCAAGGGATGCTATCCCCTGTTGGAGGTACACAGGGAGGTACAAGGAGTAATTCAGAATTATTTCCAAGCCTGAAGTGAAGTGCTGCATTGAAAAAAATGTCAAGCCTTTTACCTCTCGCATAAAGTTCTAGACTTACCAGTCAAAATTAGTTTTTCCTTTCTATAAAAGGGAAATTTCTTACCTCTTACTTCAACACACCTTAAAGAGAAAAGTGCAAAAATGTAAACATCATCTTTTTCTCCCCATTTACTCTCAAACACGAACCAAGAGCACTGCTTCAAAACCAAATGATCACTAGGCAAAACTCAAAGGGTCCTAATCTTATTTAGAACATTCTTGGAATAATGATGCCCATTCAGCTAAGGTTACCTTCTATATATAAACATAAATACATGCTAAAAGAACCCTCGGTCCCAAGTGTGACCACAAACCCATAACAGAGGAATTGGAGGTGCCACTCCCTGGGATTAAACCAGTCACAAAATTCTCTAGCTAAATGATCACGGAATGATGGGACCTACAACCTATGAAACCCGGGTCTGTATTATAACAGTGAACGATCAAAAGATCGAACGCTGCTATATCGACCCCCAAAAAGTACAGTTTTGTGCCTACCATAAATGTAGATGTCCGATAGATATGCAACTGCAGTCCTGACATGTGGGTTGTCCTGCCTCAGGCAGCCCTTCGGTCGGCCAGATTCCAAAGTCTGGGTCCGGCGTCGGCCGATGCCACCTCCTCCCCGACGTCAGAGCGGCTGGAGTATAAAGGCATCAGCCGACGCCATCTTCTTCAGTGTTTCTTGCCCCAGATGCCAGGTGCCCTACAAGGAAGGCTAAATTTTGTGAATGGATAAACAGATAAAACCAGATATGCACAACAGTAATAAACAGATACACCATAATATATATCCCCAGCTGATAGGTAAGGGGAGAAAGGACCCAAAAGGGGAAAAACAGAGGGGTAGGAGGGAGGGAAAACCTGACTGCAGTTGCATATCTATCGGACATCTACATTTATGGTAGGTACAAAACTGTACTATGTCCTTCAAGAATGCAACTGCAGTCCTGACACATGGGTTGAATACCATAGCCAAGCTGGGGGTGGTAGGACTAAGCAAGAGATTGTGTAGCTAGAAGGCCCTGCAGGACTGCCGAAGCAAAGCCTGCTCGGGATCTGGAGTATAACGGCAGGTTGTAGTGTTTGGTAAATGTATGCACGGAGCTCCATGTAGCAGCCTCCAGAATATCTTTTGTAGCCACTCCTCTTAGAAAAGCTGTGGATGTGGCCATAGCTCTGGTGGAGTGTGGTCTAATATTAGCTGGCACACTTTTTCCATGAAAAGAATAACAAAATCTGATGCAGTGTCCAATCCATTTTGAGATAGTTTGTTTGGAGACTGCTTTTCCTTGCACTCCAGCAGCATAGGCTACAAACAGTTGGTCAGACTTCCTGGTGGACTTTGTTCTGTCCAAGTAGTAGCGTAGTTGTCTGTGAATGTCTAAAGTATGCAGCAGCTTTTCCCCTTTATTTTGAGGATTAGGAAAGAAAGTAGGCAGGTGAATTGCTTGGTTTAGAGACACTCTGGATATCACCTTAGGCATGAATGAAGGATTGGTCCTAAGGGAAACTCTGTCCTGATGAAAGATGAGAAAGGGAGGAACTGCCATGAGGGCCTGTATCTCCGAGACTCTTCTTGCTGAGGTGACTGCCAACAGGAAAACCATTTTCCAAGAGAGAAATTGCATTTCTGAAGATGCTGCTGGTTCAAAAGGAGGAAGAGTTAATTTTTCCAAGACGTAATTGAGGTCCCATGCAGGAATTGGTAGCTTCCTTGGAGGTTTGATATTCTTTATGCCTCTTAGAAGCTGTCTTAGCAAGGGATGCGAAAACACAGGTGGATCACAGTTGTAATGTGCTGAGATAGCTGAAGCGTGGATTTTGATGGAAGAGTATGAGAGGCCACTGTGAAACATTTCTGCCAAGTATTCTAATATCTGAGGTATGTTCATCAATGATGCATCCTGGCCCTTGTTGACATTCCAGGTGGTGAATCTCTTCCATTTGGTCGAATAGGTTTTTCTGGTGGAAGGTCTGCGTGCCTCCAGCAAAATTTCCTGAACTTTTTCGGAGAGGGAGTCATGGGTCTGAGTCATGGAACTCTCCAAGCTGTCAGCTTTAAGGTTTGCAGGTTCTGATGAACAGTCTTGTAACTGTGTTGAGTCATGAGCAGAGGCCATTGAGGCAAGGGCCACGGTTTGGTGCGAGTTATGCTCAGTAGTAGTGGATACCAGTGTTGCCTTGGCCAGTCTGGAGCTATCAAGATTCCTCTTGGTTGTTCTGCCTTGATCTTCAGTAACACCTTGGTGAGCAAAGGTAGAGAAGGGAATGCATAAATTGTTAGAGCATTCCAGCTGAAGGAAAGAGCATCCGTTCTCCAAGCTAGAGGATGGTGTATCCTTGTGCAGAACCTTTCCAGGTGATGATTGAGATGAGATGCAAAGAGGTCTATGTCTGGTCTTCCCCATGCAGATGCTATTTATGAGAAAATGCGTGGGTGTAGCATCCATTTGTGTGGATCCAAGAAATTTCTGCTCAACCTGTCTGCCAGAACATTGTCCTTGCCCGGAACAAACTGGGATTGCAAGTAGATGTTCAGTTTCAGGGACTTTTCCCAAAGAATCATTGTTAGTCTGCAGAGGGGGTAGGAATGAGTGCCCCCTTGTTTGTTTATGTACCACATGACAGTGGTGTTGATTGTCCTTATTAGCAGATGACCTTGCTGAAGAGATTTTCCAAAGGCTTCTATTGCATGCATCACTGCCAACATCTCTTTTTGATTTATGTGCTGATGCATCTCCATGGGAGTCCATTGCCCTTGAATGCATCTGCTGTCCATGTGCGCCCCCCATCCATGGTCTGAGGCGTCTGTTGTAATAGTTTGACTTGTTGGAGGTTTGTTGAAAAGCATGCCTTCGTTTAAGTGACTTGCTTGAGCCCACCACAAAAATTCCCTTTGCAGGCATGGTATGAGTGGTATTATGTCTTCTAGGTTGTGGCTGTGTTGCGACCACAAGCTTTTCAGGTGCCATTGCAGCTTTCTCATGTGTAGTCTTGCCAGAGGGATTAGAAGAATGCAAGATGCCATGAACCCCAGGGCCTGCAGGGTCTTCCTTGCGGTCAGGTGGGTTAATTTTGCTAGGCCTTTGAAGTAAGCTGTTAAATGCTCTTGTTTCTCCTCTGTGAGGAAAGCCATTTGTAGCTGTGTGTCCAGTTTTGCTCCTAGAAATATAATCTCTTGGGATGGCAGTAATCTTGATTTTTGAATGTTTACTGTGTATCCCAAAGCCTGCAGCAATTGAATGACGTAATCCAAGTGTTTTATCAAGGTCTGTTTGCTGTCTGCTTGTATTAGGCAGTCGTCCAAGTAAGGGTATATTTGAATCCCCTGGAGTCTGCAATGTGCCACTACTGATGCCAGGCATTTCGTGAATACTCTGGGCGCAGTAGATAAGCCAAACGGCAATGCTGAGAATTGATAGTGCTCTGTTCCTGCAAGAAATCTGAGGTATCTTCTGCAACTGTGTCTGATAGGGACATGCAGGTATGCCTCCTTGAGGTCCAGAGTAACCAGCCAAGACCCACTGCCCAGCATGGGAAGAAGTTGCTGTAATGTCAGCATCTTGAATTTTGGCACCATGAGAAAAGTATTTAGAACGGACAAGTCCAATATAGGCCTCCATTGTTTTTCTTTTCTTGGAACAAGGAACAGTCTTGAATAAAATCCCTGGCCTTGTTCCTGAGGAGGAACCTTCTCTATTGCGTTTATTTGTAACAGCTTTGAGACTTCTATGAGTGCCTCTGCCCTTTGATTTTGTGGCAGGTTTGGCATGCCTTGTCCTGTTGGTAAGATATGGAAGTGGAACCTGTAACCTCTGTCTATTATGTCCAGAATCCAATTGTCCTTTGTTATAATGTGCCAGTTTTTTGAGAATAGAGATAATTTTCCGCCTAGAGGTGCTTCTCTTTGAGCCTTGGTAGGCGGAGTGAAAGGTAAGTCATTGTGATTGTCTCTGTGGTGCAGGTGAACTACCTGTGCCACTTCTCTGATTTTGTGGTTGCCATTGGCGTCCCCTGTAGGAGCCTCGGTATTGCCTTCTACCTCGTGCATGCCTGTTCCTTCCCCTTTGAAACTTGTCAGAGTCTGGAAAGGACCAATTCTTTGAAGGCCAATTCCTGCTGAACCTTGGTGGCTGAACCTGGAGGAAATCCTTTACTGTCTGTACTGATTTTGCCTTCTCCTCAATAGATTTCAACACATCCAGAGCATTAGCACCAAAAAGCTTCTGTTTATCCAGAGGTGCGTCCAGGAGCTTTACTTTAACATGATCTGGCAGTGGCTGTTCTTTCAACCAAGCATGTCTACGGATAACAGCCCCTGTCATAGCTGCCCTACATGAAGCCTCCAATGCATCATAACCACACTGTAGAAAATGATTACTAACCTGCTGGGTATTATGAATCAAATCCTGCAATGCCTTTCTGTCTATAGGCTCAGGAGAGGCTATCTTTTTCTGCAAATCATCCAGTAAATAATCGTGGTACTGAAACATATGAAAAAGGCAGTTAAGTGACCTCGTGGCAAGGGTGGAAGAGGTATAAACTTTTTTACCCCATCTCTCCAGGGACCTTGCTTCCCTGTCAGCTGGCAGTGGATTCTTGGCTGAGGAGGTAGCCACTCCTTTGGGGCCCTGTGAAATAGTTTCTAGATCCACAGAGTGGCCTTAAAGAGATGCTTGTGAGTGTCAGGGACCCTGTAATATCTGTCTGGTTTGACAGGAGCAGGAGGGAGAGAATCAGGGGAAGCACTGGAGTCGGAGAAAACATCATCCAGGACATCCAAAACTGGAGGGATAGCTAAAGGTCTGTGCTGGGGTAACTTAAGGAAGGTACGTAGCCTTTTCCTAGAATCAGAAAATTCCTGACCCTGCCACTTAAAATGTTCCCTCATGGAGTGGAGGACTTCACCGAAAGAAAAATCCTCTGGAGGAGAGGCAGAGGGAACAGATTCCTCAGCATCAGAGTCCTCATAGGCCTGAAAGGATTCTTCTTGGGTATCTGAATGCTCTGAATCCCCAGAGGCTTCATCTGAAGAGAGGTTGTCTGCCTGCTCAGTTCTAGGCCTTCTTTCTGCAGGCGGCTGAGAACCTCTGTCTGGGTGAGGCTGAGACCCCCTGATAAGAGAGATAAGATCTGCAGCCAGAGACATGATTTGTCTGTCAGAAGAAGGGGCCTGAGAAGTAGGTTTAGGATGGGCCTTGGCCTGGCTGGCGGCCTTAGCACGTGCAAAGGCCTTGATTGACATGGATACAGGAGGCCTAGCTGCCCCACGTGCAGGGGTAACTTTGTCCACGGGAATGGTGTCGGGTAGATCCAGAACTTCGGTTTCCGGAGGAAAATCAACAACCGGCACCGGTGTAGTGTCCGAGACCGAGGGATGAGTTAACGCGGTGTCGTCGGCCTGGAGCGGTTGAATTACCACTTCCGAAGGGACCGAAGCACTCATGGAGGGCTTAGGCGTTATATCGGTGGAAGACGCAGGCCGAGGATGTCGGTCCCGGTCCTTTCGTTTTTTGGTAGTTTGTGCTGTCGGTTGTTCCGACGGCATGTTGTAAGCGTAGGATTCGCCAAAAAAGTCTTCGGCAAACTCTGCCCGGCACCTGAGACTGCGCTTATTAAAGCAAGCACAGGCCGAGACGTCGTGGTCTGGGCCCAGGCAAGGGAGGCAGTAAGAATGGAAGTCCTTATGAGGTATTTGTTTACCACAAGACAAACAATTATTAACTTTCTCAATTTGTTCTGACATCGGCTGAGGCAAGAAAAAATGTTCCCCAACGGGGTACTTAGCTTTTAGATGACTTCGGTAACTGAAAACACAGGAGCTGACCGACCGGCACTTGCGAACTGCTTCTGCTTCGGGCACCGCGCGGCAAGAAAGACTGAAGAAGATGGCGTCGGCTGATGCCTTTATACTCTGACGTCGGGGAGGAGGCGACATCGGCCGACGCCGGACCCAGACTTTGGAATCTGGCCGACCGAAGGGCTGCCTGAGGCAGGACAACCCATATGTCAGGACTGCAGTTGCATTCTTGAAGGACATCTAAAAAGAGCGAACTACTAGAACAGCAATTTTTTTCCCAGGGGGGGAAAAAAAAAAAAATCGCTGTTCTCAAAAAAACAAAAAAACAAACAAACACACACTAAACACTATTTTAAGTGGGGGGTTTCACCCCCCCCCAAACCCGCCCATGTGGGGGCTGTGCCCTCCACACACCCCCTACTTAAATATACCAACTCTGAGATTGCACTACAGTGCCGAAAACAGCAAAGTGACGGAAATGGCCAAGCGACTTCTTTCCCAGGAAAAGAATTCACTTATATGCTGCTTCGTCACGTTGATATTTGAAGTTCGACCAAGACGCATTCGACAGAATGCATCTTCGGTCTTCTGACAGGAACCCTGAAACCCTTACTTCTAAGGTTCTTCATGCCTTCTTTATCTGTAAAATGGTATACAGGCATATACCTTGAATCATGTACACTTGATAAATCCCCGCCCACTCTCACTCTATGATGATAACATCTGTGGTGACAGCTACAATGCCGGTGGGAGCTAAAATTGGTCTGTCCAAAGTTAGTGTGCATCACACAGTACAAGTAAACCTTACAAATTCTGGATTTACTTTGTTTTATTTGCCACCCAGGCAAGGTCACTGGCCACAAAGTGTCCCTTTTTATGGACAACACGGGAGAAGTGTTTGGTTAACTGACTTGCTCAGCATCATACAACAGACAAATGAATCAAATCCTGGATTACAGGAAGCAGCATGTTAATAGCTCATAGGCTTAATTTTCTGCATTAACTACCTAGATATCTTGCCGTGTAGGGTCAAGGAGTCTATGAGCTGAAACAATTGTACTTTCAGAACCCACTGTAGTACTCTCACATAGTATCTGGGTATGGGTACCAAGCAGATTGTGACTGCTATAAGACTGAAAGCCTTGAGACAAAGCGAAACGGGTACCATTATGCTTCATTCAACACATTCTGCAGATGAAGGATTCTGGCTATAGAAGAAATGTTCTTCAGGATAGAACGTCTCATGTACATCTGAACAATGCGAGTGTCTGACAGGTCTCCATGTGGGTCTTTACAGTGTTCAAAGTAATCTCCAAAGAATGGAACAGAATAAGAATAGACTCCATGGCCAAAATCAAGCTGCCCACTGTTTGGTCAGCTAGGATGCGGTCATCTAGGTACAGAAATATCTTGACTCCTTTATGTCTCTGCTTCACTCTGACTATGAACGTGCATTTAGCAAACAATTGGGGGGGGGGGTGATGCAAATCCAAACAGAAACTTCCAGAATTGTTAATGGGTGGCACTTACCTAGAAGTGTAAAAAAAAAAATCTTGGGACACCCACATGATTCTGAAGTGAAAACAAGCACATCCAGTTTTGATCCGACAGTAGAACTAACTACATAATGACTCAGCAAAAAATTCCTTTAGGATGAAGTGATTTAAACCAAACTGACAGTACAGTTCTGAGGTCCTTGGTTTTCTTTGCAACTCAAGAAATAGAGTAGAAATCAGATCCTATCTGTCTCATGCGACCTCCTGGATGCCTCGTTTTGTGTGATTTTTAACACGTTTTCTTGCTGCACTCTTTTGATGGGGAGAGATGTTTGGAAAGGAAAACAGTGTGGCTGGGAAGAAGAAAAGTCCTGACTGACTTATCCTGCATGACGGCCACCCACACAGTAAGGTGGATGGACAGATCTAAATGCAACCAAAGTGGGCAGTCAGATAAGGTCACTTAGGGTCACAAGACCTGCTGTCCACCTTCTGATGAGGTACCTTTGTATCTCTAGTTCTACTAATCATTAACAGTCTGGGTCTGGCCACCATTATTGTAATTAACATGGCCATGGAAGTTTTCCCCAGAATATCTTATTTTTCTGCTGTTGGCCATGATAATACCAAAGATGATGTGAAATTAGATGTGTTGAAAAGTCTTACTCCAGCAGTTACAATGGTATTACCTTCCTGTTCCACTTTTTAAACACTCTTATTAAATTATTACTTAAGACACAGGTTCATATACATTAACAGAAAAAACATACTAACATTTTTTATTTACATGCTTTACAGATTACATGTTCTGTTCTCTCTGACTGCCATTCACTCTAACACTACATAACTTGCTCAATTACTGCCTTCCCTTAAAGATCACTCCTCCTCCTGAACATTATTCTTCATGTAGTGTTCCCACAAATTCCACTTACTTTATGTAAATTGCTTCTTCCCTTTTCCAATGACCCAATTCTAGTTAATTTATCTCCTTTATAATAGTTAGTACATCAATTACAGATGATTTAAGATTTTGATTTCCATTTTCTAGCAATTACTTTATTTTGGTAGGATACAGCATTAAACCTAGTAAGGCATTACCATGTCCCAGCAATTTACAGTGGATATAAAAAGTTTACACATCCCTGTTAAAATGCCAGGTTTTTGTGATATAAAAATGAGACCTCAGTACATCATTTCAAAACTTTTCCCACCTTTAATGTGACCTATAACCTGTATAATTCAATTGAAAAACAAATCTATTCGGGGAAAAATATAAAAAAATAAAAATGTACAATAAGCTGGTTGCATAAGTGTGAACACCCTTAAACTAATACTTTGTTGAAGCACTTTTTGATTTAATTACAGCATTCAGTCTTCTTGGGTACACACCTGCCATCAATTAAAGAAACTCTGATTAACCCCAAATAAAGTTCAGCTGTCCTAGTAGGATTTTTCTGACATTTACTCAGTTGCCTGCTACATCAAAATTCATGGTTCACAAACAGCTTACAAAGCAACTAAAGGGATCTCATTGTTGAAAAGTATCAGTCAGGAGAAAGGTACAAAAGAATTTCCACAGCATTGGATATAACATGGAACACAGTGAAGACAGTCATCAAAAAGTGGAGAAAATATGGGACAACAGTGAAGGTGCAAAGAACTGGACATCCCTCCAAAATTGATGAAATGATGAGACATAACTGGTCAGGGAGGCTGCCAAGAGACCTACAGCAACACTGAAGGAGCTGCAGGAATTTATGGCAAGTACTGGTTGTGTACTATACATGACAATAATCTCCCGCATTCTCCATTTGTCTGGGCAATGGGGTAGGGCTGCAAGACGGAAGCCTTTTCTTACACAGAAAAACATCCAGGCCAGCTAAAATTTGCAAAACAACACATCAAGTCTCCTAAAAGCATGTGGGAAAATGTGTTATGGTCTGATGAGACCAAGGTTGAACTTTCTGGCCACAATTCCAAAAGGTAAATTTGGCGCAAAAACAACTTCTCATCACCAAAAGAACACCATCCCCATGGAGAAGCATGGTGGTGGCAGTATCATGCTTTGGGATTGCTTTTCTTCACCTTGTACTAGGGCTTTAGTCAAGGTGGAGGAAATAATGAACAGTTCCAAATACCAGTCACTTTTAGCCCAAAACCTTCAGGCGTCTGCTAGAAAGATGACGATGAAGAGGAATTTCACCTTTGAACACAACAATGACCCCAAGCATGCATCCAAATCAACAAAAGAATGGCTTCACCAGAAGAAAGTTAAGGTTTTAGAATGGCGCAGCCAGAGCCCCGACCTAAATCCAATAGAAAATCTGTGGGGTTACCTGAAGAGGGCTGTGCACAACAGATACCCTCGCAATAGGACAGACTTGGAGCACTTTTGCAAGGAAGAGTGGGCAAATATTGCCAAGTCAAGATGTGCTATGCTGATAGACTCCTAACCAAGAAGACTGAATGCTGTAATTAAATCAAAAGGTGCTTCAACAAAGTATTAGTTTAAGGGGGTGCACACTTATGCAACCAGCTTATTCTACATTTTTTATTTTTTATATTTGTTTTTCCCCCAAACAGATTTGTTTCTCAATTGAATTGTACAGGGTATAGGTCACAAAGGTGGGAAAAGTTTTGAAATGATTTATTGTGGTCTCATTTTTTATTTCACAAAAAACCTGGCATTTTAACAGGGGTGTATAAACTTTTTATATCCACTGTAGATCCTCCATAATCAACTTAAAAGAATATTTCTGGCAGTAGTTTGTAGTGATGTTTTTATAATCTACCAACTTGACACTCCTAAACATGTTCCCAGTAACCTCCCCCTTTCCTATCATACCCTCAGCATTTATCTACTACAGGAAACATTTTCTGAAGTCTGCTTAAGGCACATATGTAAACACTTCCAAGCAAAAATCATACATCTTTCAGGACTTTGCTGCATATTTCGGAGACACACTGTTGCCCCTCCAATAGTTCCTTTTCAAATTGCCTTTCTAGTTTCTATTCCCAATGTTTTCTAACCACTCTGATTCTTATAGTTATCATGCCATACTTTATACGCTCTACTAATTATCCACTTTTGAACAGCAGTTCCACACTCAACTAAATCTTTTACAAGGGCTGGTCTTTCATTTAGCACTCACTATCCCTTGTTCTCTTTGCCTATACTTCAATATCAATCCCTGGTATGGAAGGGAGGCTATAACCAGCAATTCAAACGTCTGCTTGGTTTCATCCCCGTCAATTCAATTTCATTCTCGCTCTCTCGTTATTTGCTCCTAATACCTTGGGTCATTTGCAATTTTCTGTCATAAATTTCAGCTCCCTCTTGCCCATTTTCTATATTCCTACTTGCAGTCATCTCTACTGAAAAAATATCCTTTTTCTATTCCCGAACTAGACTAGTTCTTAGAATATTTTCTGTTATTTTATGAATATAATAACTTGTATTGTTGTTGTTATTCACCACAAGTATAAGTATACAAAATCCTACTTTCTCCTTTTCTCTAAAACTTCCTCTCTGCTTCATCATCCTTTTCAAAGTTCATAGGTTCATAGGTTTATACTAGGCTATCTGCCCTAAGGCATTTATAAGCCTAGCCCAAATTTTTGTGGCTTACGCCACCCCTTATATGAAAAAATACTGTGCCCATTAGTTTGTTGTGCCTCTGTCCAGCAGTGACACAGAGATGATTCCCGGGATAAGCCTACGATCTCCCATCCACAGGTCAAGATTTCTCTTGAACAGAGCCAGCGAGGTGCTCTGCCTCACATGGATCGGGATTTTATTCCACAGCATAGGGAGTCTGAGTGATAAATCTATCCCTCCAGCACGTCCTATTTATATCCGTGCTAAGGTTTAAGTCGCTTGCTCTAGTGGTTTTGGTGGATTTGGATTTTTGAGGTGGAGCATGTCCATTAATTCCGGGTTGGACATGGCCTTGTATGTCAGGCACATGTCACCTCTGAGCAGACAGTATGCAACTGAATAGAGCTGGAGTTTCTTCAATCTGGCAGCATACGACAGATTTTGGAGTCCCTTTATCCTTTTGGTGAGGAACTTTTGGGGTCTCTCCAATTGCTGCAGATGTCGGGTGAGATACATCCCGAATGGGGCATTGTACTCGATCATTGGTCTGATAAGTGAAGAGTACAGGGGAACAATGACCTCACTAGATCTGGATGTGAATCCCTTCATGATCAGGTGGGCAATGTAGAAGGTCTTTCTAACCACTTTAGCAACGTGAGTGTCAAAAGAAAGGCCACTGTCAACCTGGGTCCCCAGGTCCCTGATAACCTCTTCTGTGCTTAGTGGATTGCCACCTATATGGTAGCTTGGGGTTACCTTGTTTTTCCCAAAGGGTATGGCTATACATTTTTTGGCGTTTAACTTCAGGCCATGGCTCTGGCACCAGCTATCTGTTTCCGTGAGTCCCTTCTGAAGGATATCCGTGTCCGATGCACTTTCCACTATGGCGCCCAGTTTGCAGTCATCTGCAAACTTTGTCAGCCAAAGTCCTCCCATGTTGGCCTGTACTTCTGAGAAGTAGATGCCGAACAATAGGGGGCCAAGGACCGAGCCCTGTGGGACACCACTTGTGACCGGCTTGAGGTCTGACATAGCGCCAGCAACTCTAACCCTGTGGGTTCTGTCCTTAAGCCAGTTTGCAACTCATCTTATGACATATGGGTTTACATTTAAGCTGGTAAGTTTTTCTACAATACCCGAGTGGGGTATTGTGTCGAAGGCCTTTGCAAGGTCAAGGTAGGCTGTATGGACTGCCTTTCCCTCATCAATGGCCTTGGTGACTGTTTCGAAGAAGTCGACCAAGTTCAAAAGGCATGATCTGCCCTTGACTAAGCCAAACTGGGTCGGGTCCAATGTCTGCAAGTCCCCTATATCTTTGTTTATGAGCTCCATTATGATCCTCTCCATAGCTTTGCAGACTAGACTTGTTAAGCTTATGGGGCGGTAATTACCAGGGTCCGTAGAGGCACCGCCTTTGTGGAGTGGGACCACAATTGCCGTAAGCCACTCCTTGGGCACGTATCCGGTAAGGCTGAGATTAAACAGCTGCCTTATGTGCGGGTTTAATTCCTCATTTAGCTCATATAGCACACAGCCGGGGACACCATCCGGTCCCATTGATGCTGTGTTTTTAGCTTTAGAGAGAGCAGCTTTCACCTGCGCATTTGAGATGTCTGGGAGGCTACACTCTGGGAGAGGAGGGTGAAGTTTGCACTGAACCTGTCTGCCAGTATGTTGGCAATGTCTGTGGGTTCAGTGATTTTTGTATCATTTTGGACTAATTCTGAGCATATCTGGGAGATTCCACCCAGGTTCCTAACATAGCTGAAAAAGGCCTTATGATTGTCCTTTGAATCCATGGCAATTTTTCTCTCAAAATTGGCCTTAGTTGATTTTATGAGTACTCATATTTTTTTGCTAATAATGATCAGGGGTGACTTCCCTTTTATGGATTTTGTTCTACCATGTAATAGCTTTCTCCTCTTATTGTAAAGTTTGTTAATGGCTGGGGTCCACCAGACTGGACGTTTGCCCTTTGTGGAAAGAGTCTTGGTTTTATTTGGGATTGCAGGCCACTGATGAGGACAAATCTGTGCACACAGCATACATCAGCTTAGCAAAGGCTATTGACACAATCCCACATTTAGGCATTACCGCTAAACTAGCAAACTGAATGTAAACCACTTAGTCATAAGATGGGTTGCCAACTGGCTCACAAATCAGACACACTATCAAAGTGGGTGACTCCACAACAACCAGCAGACCTGTTACCAGCGGGGTACTACAGGGGTTAGTGCTGGGCCCCCTACTGTCTAGTATATACTTCTCAGAACTGCATGTCAAAACTAAAAGGTTGTGGCTGACCAAGTTTGCAGATGACTGCAAACTAGGTGCAATCACTGTATCCCCAAATGATATCAGTATACTCCAGGATGGTCTCACACAGACCAATGACTGGTGCATTAGTCACGGTCTCAAACCGAATGTAAAGAAATGCATCAGCCTTCCCTTTGGCAGAAACAATGTCCCTTTCACACTATCAAATCAATAACAATACCTTAAGTACCCATGAAGTGGTAAGAGACCTGAGATCACGGGTTGACCGCAACCTTAACTTCGCCCACATTGTGTCTACCATTGTAAGGAAAGCTTTCCACATAGCTCACTTGATGCATTGCCTCAAGAGCAAAAGAAATTATAACCCCTCCCCTATACTCTGCACTTCTCCGGTGCATAATTGAGTACAATGCCCCATTCGGTATGTACCATACTAAGCACCTACAGCAATTAGAGAGACCTCAGAGATTTCTAACAAAGAAGATCAAGGGCCTCCAACATGTACCTTACACAGACCAACTAAAATCTCTGTCATTATACTCCGTAACATATAGACTTCTTAGAGGAGACATATGCCTGTCCTACAGAGCAACCCAAGACCAAAACCTTAATGAACTTACTTGCTGCATATCCATAAATCAAATGTGTCTAGGGCTACCCACTCCAGGAACTTAAATATGGCCTGCATCTTAAAACAAGACATGCTGGAGGGAAAGATTTATCTCCCAGCGACTGCCACATCTTTGGAAAAGACTACCAATTCATGTGAAAGAGCACCTACAACCCTCCTAGACATGAGCAGTCATCACTAAATGCAATCTTGGGTACTGATTAGTACCTCCACGGTATTACACTGGGTTGAAATGGCTAGGCTTAAAATGACCTCTTGTCGATAGCCTAATAATCTCTTATGATCCTATGTAGAGGAGCCATTACAACTTAGCTGTAATGTATACATTCAACTCTGGTAATCCTAAACCACTTTGTTTTATGGGAAAAATCACTGTATCCTGCTTGACCCTTCCCCTCTTAAATAAATTCCTTCAATGCTATTAATTACCATTCTAAATTTATTCTCAGGTTGATATGTCAGCCCAGTAAAGAAAACTAAAGGGATTAAAAAACACTGTTCACAGCTCATATCTTAGTATCCATACCCACAATCAAGAGATTCCAGTTTTTCAGTTTTTGTATTATCATTTGTTTAGTCTCACCCACATATCTTTAGTGGCCATAACAGAATCTTTTTTCACTCCATACACCCAAATGCCTAATATTAATGTCCCCAAAGATCTGTGTATTTCTGAACCAATTCATGTGTGGGTACATAGTTTACAATAAATAGCCTTTGTTTTATATTCATTAATTCTATATCCTGGAAAGACCTGAAACTGTCTCAAAATGTTCCTACAACTAAAATGTCATTTTCTGGATTTAGCTAATAGAAAATAATATCATCTACAAATGAAGGTAACATTTATTGATTACCATGCCATTTATATCCTTGCATTTGCCACCCCCTTTCTTCTTTGCTACTGATGCTAAATATAAAACAAAAGGTAAGAGAGGACACCCTTGCTTGTTCTCTGTTTAAACACAGCTTGTCAGAAAGGAATCTTCACATCTCAATTCTTCTCTAGCTCTTCATATATTCGCATAATTAAAACTATTTATATATTTTATTTAAAAAGTTATGTACTCACCATAACGTTCCATCTTAGTAGTTGTACTTCATTTGTCTTCAACCTGTGAGTCTATGGATCTGAATCAGATGCAACATGACCGCATAACCAGCACCTGATCCGAGCTCCAAGCTCCTCCTCTTACCCATAAATCCCATCTCCTTCCTCCCTTCAGATCGAGTTTGCTGCTCGGAATAACATGAGCCCGACCCAACAGGACCTTACTACTACTGTCCCTCCCCAAATTCCTGAACCAAGCATGGCAAGTGAAGCCTCTAGAATGTTAATCACCCATATACAAGGCCAGGACCACAGTAACAAGGTTGGGGGAAGGAGGGGGGGATGGTTGAAGACAAATGAAGTACAACTACTTAGATGGAATGTTATGGTGAGTACATAACTTCTTTATCTGAAGTATTTGATTTAATTTGCTCTTCAACCTGTGGGACAGAGTCCCCAGCTACAAATACCTGGGTGGCCCTCGTGGAAGGATATTCCAGAGCACCATGGAGACAAAGGATGCCCTAGTTCTGGATACAATGTCTAATTTGTAATGTGAGATGAAGGTATGAGATGAGGACTAAGTAGCTGCAGAACAGATATCATCCAGTGACACCCTGGACCAAAAAGCCCCTGAAGTGGCCATGGACCTGGTGGAATGTGCTTTTACTTGACCCGGAGGGGTAATCCCCGCGTCAGAATATGCTCGAATAATACACTGGGAGATCCAACGAGCAATGGTCACTTTAGAAATTGGCTTTCCTAAGAAGGGTTTTGATTAAGAGACAAACAACTGATCAGATTTGCGAAAATATTTCGTCCTGTGTAGATAAAATCTCAATTGCCTGTGTACATCCAGCAAATGTAACTTATATTCACATTTGTTCTGAAAATTAGGAAAAAAGACAGGAAGATTGATAGTTTGATTAATGTTGGCTTCTGATGCCACTTTAGGAAGGAAGGATGGATTAGTACACAGGGAAACCCTGTCCTTATGGAAAATCATGCAAGGAACTTGACAGACAAAGCTTGAAGTTCCGACACTCTCCTGGCTGACGTAATCGCAACTAAGAAGGCAGTCTTCCAAGAGAGAGACTGCAAGTCTACCGAAGCTGTGGGCTCAAATGGAGGGGAGACTAAAGCCTGCAATACAAAGGTGAGGTCCCATGGAAGCGTAGGATCCTTCACCGGAGGCCTTAAAAGAAAGGTACCTTTAAGGAAGGCCTTGCAAAGTCTAGAAGAGGCTAGTTAAGACATTCTCCCCCACATGAAAATTAGAAATAGCAGCCAGCTGGACTTTAACCGTTATGGAACTAGAACCTTGTCAGAAAATCCCCGACAAAAACTCTAATACAGCTGAGATGGGAGAAGTGAAAGGATCCAAATCCCATTGAGAAGCCCATATAGAGAAATGTTTCCACTTGCTATGATATACTTTTTGTGTGGAAGATTTGTGAGGTGCCACCAAAATAGTTTTAACCAGAGCGGATAAACCAGGAGTCCTAATAATCAAGAGAACTGGAGCAGCCAAGCTGTGAGTTTAGACTATCCAGGTCTGGGTGAGGAATCCCAGAGGGGTGTGAGATGAGATCCGGAACCAGATTCAAAATCCATGGTGGAACTACTAGATGAGACCACAGAGAGAGGAATCAGACTTGACGAGGCCAGCATAGGGCAATGAGGATTACTGCATTACCCAGCCTGTGAGCTTTCTGTAGGAAGTTTGAAATGAGAGATAACGGGGATTAGGCATAAAGAAGACCGGGAGGCCAAGCATGCACCAGTGCATCTTTGGGGACTTCCCTCTGAGGGGGTTCAGAGCGAAGAACTCACTGCATTTCACACTGGAAGGAGATGCAAAGAGATCGCACAAGGCAGACCCCACCTGATGAAGACTTCCACTACTGAAGGATTCAGAGACCACTCATAAGACATCAGAATAGTCCTGGTGAGCTTGTCCGCTAGAATGTTGGACCATCCCAGAATGTGCGTTACTACCACAAAGTAGCTGGTGGAATTCGCCTACTCTCTCACTCTCATGGCTCCTCGACAAAGGGGGTACAATCTGGTTCCTTCTTATGTGTTGATATACCAGACTAGTGACATAGGTTCATAGGTAGGTACTAGGCTATTGGCCCAAGGACCTAAGTAAGCCTACCCAACAAGGTTCCCCTGGCTTACTCCACCCAAGAAAATTAATTTCCTGTGCCCCTGTCGAGCAGAGCCACAGAAGTGATCACAGGAATCATGTTGTCTGTCTGGATCGCAATAGTCTCTAGAGAAAGATGGGCATGGAGAGCTTGCAACGCTAGAAGCACCGTCCTCTTCTCCAGCCTGCTGATATGCAAACTGGTCTCGGAAGGGGACCACATGCCTTGGACAGTCCTTCCCAAGCAATGTCCTCCCACCCTAGCTGGGAGGCGTCCATGGTCACCGTGGTTTCGGGAAGTGACGGGAGAAAGGGGCGTCCGCTGACAAGGTCCGGGGGAAGAATCCACCACTGAAGAGAGTCCCTGCAGACCAGAGTGATACAGATTGGATGGGATAGGAGAAGATCTAGTAGAGACCACTGGACTGCTGGTGTCTACTGAAGGATTCGCATGTGTAGTCGAGCAAGGGGTAGAAGAGTGATTGTGGTATCCATGGACCCCAGTGCCCGGGGAACTCTCTCTGTTGTAGGAAGTTGAGCTTGGAGAATGTACGAGACATGAGCTCTCAGATTGTGTACCCTTTCTGGAGTGAGGTAAACTTTCATTTGAAAAGTATCCAACCAAGCTCCAATGAACTCTAGAACTTGAATAGGAATCAGTGATGATTTGCTGATGTTGATGGCGATGCCCAGGCTGTTTGCTAACAATAGGAAATAGTCCCTGGCTCGGCAAAGTAGATGCTTGGTGGGGGCAGCAAAGAGTCAATCTTCCAGGTAAGGGAAGACCTGAATTCCTTGAAGCCTCAGGTGAACCGCTACAACTTCCATCACTTTGAACACCCTGGGGGCTGTGGTGAACTGATAATGATTGGCTTCCAGCCAGAAGCGGAGAAACCTGCGGGAGCACCTGTCCATCTTGATATGATAGTACGCGTCCTGGAGGTCAGTCGAGCACATCCAATCTTTCACCTCCAAGTAGGGCAGGATAGACAGCGTGACCATCCAGAATTTCTCCTGGGCTACTGACATGTTCAAGGTGGATAGATCCAGAATGGGTCTCAAGTCCCCCATTTCCTTTGGCACCAAAAAAGAACCTGGAATAAATGCCTGATCTGGATTGGTCCAGGGGGACGGGTTGGAGGACTAGCTTTCTTAGCAGCTTGTCTATTTCAAGTGCTGCTACCTCCCTTTGTGCAGGTGGAACGGTTGGGAGGCGTTTTGGTGGGAGAGGTGGTTCAGTGAAGTGGATGTAATAACCTCCGGATATAATCTGCAACACCCAACGCTCTGATGTTACAGACTCCCATGCCACTGGGTGTAGTGAAAGGCGAACCCCGAAGCAGCCCCTCAGGTCTGCTGCGTGGGTCTGTCGGAGAAAAGTTCTCAAGACCCGAAGTTTCTCAGACCCCCTTTGCCTCTTGGACGGCATCTGTCATAACCCCCTCTGCCTCTGGGGAAGGAGAGTACTGAGTGCCCCGGGAGGACTGAGACTTCCGCAAAAACATCTTCTTTGTCCCTCGCTGATTTCTTGAAAAGGATCTTTGAGGGACAGAGAGTGGATCCTGACGGCAGACAGTGTCTTCCCATCCTTCTCACTCTGGACCAATGCATCAAAACTGTTTTCCCAAACAGGGAAGAACCATCATAAGGGGCATTTGCAAATGACATCCTGAAGGATTCCGTGAATTGACACAGCCAGAGCCAGGAGTGGCGCCTCCTGGCAATGCCGGAACTGGCCATGCTGGTGGCTCCCTCCGTAGCATGGAAGAGCAAACACATAGACGTGTTTTGTCACCGCTTTGAGAGTGGCCATCTGTGCAAAGAACACCTTCTTGCCCTCTGCTGGCATGGACACTGGGGGCGACTCAGCGACCTCCTTGACTAGGTCTCACTGCAGTCAAATGACGTGTGCCATGTAGTTCAGTGCCCTTATGGTAAAGATTGCTGAAGCTTACACCCACTCCCCTAGACGGTCCATGGTCCTCAACTCTCAGTCAGGAAGATGGACTGTAAAGCTCTCCTGCACGAGCTTTTTTTTCATGGTGGCAGCCACCACCATACCATCTACAAGGTACCCCTTGCCTGTTGGGAGGCTTAGAACTTTATCTGGGTGCCTAGGGATGGGCTCCACAGTGTCCGGTTCCTTCCATGCCGGAGATATGATAAGGTCGACAAGCGGATTCCATGGGAGGGGACATCTAGGAAGTAGATGCGCCTATGCCGACTGCCTCTAGGAACACTGACTCATCTGAAATTGATTTTTGGGTGGACCACCCGCCCCTCTGGTGAAGGAGTTCCATGAAGTATCCACAGGAAACATCCTTGGGGGTTGATCGAGGGGAACTTTTCCCTTCTTCCAAGTCAGTGTCTTCGGTCAAGGACTCTGGAGAGGAGTCCAAGTGCCTCCTTTTGCATATCCATTTGCGAGGAACCTCCTCAGTGCGACTCTCTGGGGGCGGGGGTCTTGCAAATCTCTTGTTGTTCCCATGTGGGGGGGGGGTTCCTGAGGAAAACCTGCACAGGCTGTCCCTGAGATGGCAGGACGGTTGGGGCCATACCCAAAACAGAGGGAGTCGGGCAGCGTCCGAGGACAAGATGGTCAGGGGCCTCGACAAACTCGAGAGAACCCTCTCCACCACGTTAAAAGCTGAATGGGAGTAGGCATCCTGAGAAACCACCATTAACTGGGAAAACTACTCATGTACTAACTCTTTTGCTCAACGTTTTCTGGAATTCATAAATTCCAACGCCTTGGATCAACTTATCCACTCCCCTACCAGGGGCAGCAATATCCTAGACCTGGTCATTACTAACATGGGTAACCTGTGTTCCACACCAGAGGTCAATTCCTCGTTGGAAAGATCCGACCACAAGCTCATCACCCTACACATCCACATCCCGTCCCCACCCCCCATTAGGGAAACCACCGTAAAAAATTTCTCCAAAGCCAACTTCACGCTTCTTGAAGTGGCAAACTTCATGACACTCATGCAGATGGGCAATTAGAGGTATGACTGCTGAATCCTACACAAGTGTACTTTATAAGCACTTACACAAGTGCATGGATCGTGCAATCCCTAACAAAACCAAGATGCTATCCTCCAAAAAAAGGAAGCCAATCTGGTGGTCCCCCTGCCATAAACTCTACAACAGAAGAAAGAGACTGCTGCAAAAGAGTGTAAAATCCCATGATTGGAGGAACTCCCTGGTCAGCCTCAGTAAGAAGCTGAGATCCCTCACAAAATCCTCCAAAGTTAGTTAAAAAAACAAAATTGCCACTGATTCTAAAGACAACCACAAAGCATTCTATAGCTGTCAAGAATCTCAATGGCAACACTCAGATCTGCTCTGAGTTACAGCACAATGGCACTAAATATACAGAATCAACTGATATTGCCAACATCCTGGCAGATAGGTTCAGTGCTAACTTTACCCCCCTCACCCCCTAAAGGGACCATCTCTATACCAGAATCACATAATCACAACTGCACAGGTAAAAACCACACTCTCCAACGCCAAGAACACAGCATCTATGGGACCTGACAACATCCCAGGCTGCATTCTACATGAGCTACAGAACAAACTGGCACCCCACCTAAGTACCATGTTCAATCATAGCCTTAACTCAGGCTTTGTGCCCACTGAATGGTGCACAGCAATAGTCATCCTACTCCACAAAGGGGGAGCCACCATGGACCCTGGGAACTACCGCCCCATTAGCCTGACGAGCTTGGTCTGAAAGGCTATGGAAAGCATCATCATGGAACTTGTAAACAATGACACTGGTAATCTCCAAACTCTGGACATCACCCAGTTCGGGTTTGTAAAGGGCAGATCATGTCTCCTAGACTTCTTTGAAGTGGTCACCAAAGCCGTAGATGATGGTAGGGTGTTTCACACAGCCTATCTAGATCTCTCCAAGGATTTTGAAACATCCCTCACTCTGGAATTGTAGATAACCTCACTAAACTAGGTATAAATCCCTATGTCACAAAATGGGTTGCCAACTGGCTCACTGATAGAACCCACACTGTGAAAGTAGCAGACTCCAAATCTGACTTCAGACCAGTGAAAGTGGAATACCACAGGGTTTAGTCCTGGGTCCTCTCCTGTTTAGTATCTACTTCTTTGAAGTACAGGCTAACACAGAAGGTCTTTGGCTAACAAAGTTCGCAGATGACTGCAAACTAGGAGCCATAATCGAAACTCCTAACGATGTGGACATCCTACAAAAGGACCTCACTGAGACAGATGCCTGGTGTCAAAGCCATGGCCTCAAGCTCAATGCCAAAAAGTGCATGGTCATCCCTTTTGGTAAAAACTCTGTACCCATGAACTACCACATAGACGGTAGTCTACTTAACACCGAAAGTGTGATAAGAGACCTTGGGACACAGGTGGACAGTAGTCTCTCCTTTGATAATTGCATCGCCACAGTAGTCAGGAAATCCTTCTACATGGCACACCTCATCACAAAAGGTTTCTCATCCAGGAAAAAAGAATACAGCATCCCTTTTGGTATGTACCTCACAAGACATCTGCAACAACTGGAAAGGCCGCAGAAATACCTCACAAAGAGGATTACCAACCTCAAACAGATGCCCTACGCAGACCATCTCAAAAAACTCCAGTTTTACTCCGTTGCATATCGCCTACTCAGAGGCAATCTCTGCCTAACATACAAAGCTATGTCAAACCCAGAGCTGTTGGACATGTTCCACTTAAAGAAATCCCAATTCCTCTGAACAACATGCTCTAGGGACCCAAACCTTGTCACAACAATAAACAGAACATGCTGGAGGGATAGATTCCTGTCCCAGAGACTTCCCATACTCTGGAACAAACTACTTACCTATATCAAATAAAGCTCCTCATTAGCACTCTTCAAAAAAAATCTTGATGATTGGATGGGAGATAGGAAATTCACCCCAGGGATCACTTCTGTGGCTCTGCTCAACAGGGGCACAGGAAAATAATTTCCTTGGGTGATGAAAGCTAGGCTTATATAGGCCCTCGGGCCAATAGCCTAGTACCTGCCCATGAACCTATGAGATGTTCCCCTCGGATCTGACGAGGGAGTCGGAGATGAGACTAAAAACTCAGAGATGCCAAGAGGAAGACTGCGCTCTGACAAACTCGGAGCTGACAGAACCCCCTCAGATCGGACGCCGAGGCCATGGCTCCGACAGCTCGGATCCACCCCGGTTGACTCAGACACACTCAAGGCAATGGCCAGTGTCAAGGTACAGGGTACCATTGGCACCAACCCCCCCCCCGACCCCAACAGTCCTCAGATCCAAAGACTCTAAAACTGAAGGATGAATCAGAGAAGGAGATATTAGAGTGAAAAAGGTCTGGGAGCTCCCCTTCCAGACGGAGAGGAGACCGGCAAGACTCTCATCTGGATTTGGGTGCAGATGAACTTCCGCATCATCTTGTCTATCTCCGCTTCGCTAAGACTATAGGTAGACTGGAAGGAAGCCACCGACACCAGCCGGGAGTGCCGATGAGGGGATGTCTTTAGAGGAGACCGGGACACCTCTGGCTCAGGGGAGAACCTAGAAGAGTGGAGCCGGGGGAACTGGGCCTGGTGGAAGTTACGGCGTTGGGTGGAGGCCCTACCAAAGCCAAACAGTCCAGAGACTATTTACGCCATCTCTCTTTCTTATGATGTCTCTCGCATTCCCCAGACCTCTTGGCAGGAGTTTGGGTCCCAGAGGCCTGGGGAGGAGAAGAGGCAGAAGCGGTGGTCGAAGAGGCCGAAGCTGGGTTTGAGGGTACACTCGTCCCTGATAAAGAAAGGAAGCAAGCCCTTCAAAAAGAGCATTTCCCTCCTGTCCTTAAGGGCCCATGCAAATAGGTCAGGGGGCAAGCAAATGGGCCACGCCCAAGAGTGTGGCCATCGGCTGAAGACAGTTTATGGCCACATTCCGTGCACTTCCTAAAACCTAGTTTAGGGGGAATATTTGCCATATGCCTATCTGGAAGGAAAAAGCACAGGCACGCACATGCCCACTCACAGAGAAGATAGGAGTGGAAAGGCCAAAAAGGGGGAAAACTACAAGATCAACAAAACTTTTTTTTTTTTTTTTTTAAACAGACACCAAAGTGGGCAGAGGAATTATAAGGAATAGAAAGTACAGAAAAAGGAGAAGAACTCTCAAAATGCAATGACGCAAAGACGCTCGGAGCTTGAGACCACAATGCTTAGCTATTCAGCAGCAAACAAGATCTGAAGGGAGGAAGGAGACATGGGGCATTATGGGTAAGGAGAGGAGCTTGGAGCTCAGATCAGGTGCTGGTTATGTGGCCGTGTCGGATCCGATTCAGATCCATAGACCCACGGGTTGAAGATTAAATGAAGTCAACTTCTTCAGATCATTTGTATACCGGGAAAGTCCGACTTGGAATGAAGCCAATTTTCTGCAGAGGCCCTGAGAGAAATGCTCCAGACGCATGTCTCTGTCTATTCTATCAGGTAATGCAGCCGTTTCCATTGCCCTACTCATAAAATCCCAGCTGACTTTACTGAATGCTTTGCATGCATCAAGAATCATGAACAGCTGCAGTATCTGCTTACAATCTACTTCCTTCTGGATCATCATTGTACTGTTAATGTTGTCATATACTTGTCTCCTCTCCACAAAACAACAGTGATCCAGATCTACCAATTTTAGCAATGTTTTTGGCATTCTCTTAGCTTGTACTGACAAATACTTTATAATTGTGGTTTAAAATTGAAATGGGTCTATACACATCTGGCTTTGAAGGGTCCTTACCGCTTTGGTTAATACAACCACCACAGTTTTCTTCCAAGATGCTGGTGCCTCCCCTCCTTTTAAAATGCTGTTAAACAAAAGCTTCCTAATCTTTATCACTTGTTTCATCCCAACTTCCACAGGAATAGTCTGTTCTATGAGACCTCCCTATACATGATTTTGTTTATCTATTCTCTTCTGATCTTGAATATTAACTGTTGTTGAATATTAACTGTTGAGCCTCATCTTCCTCTAAACTTGGCATAATAAAGGCTTCAATAAATATTTCTATTTGTGCCTTTTCTTGGTTTCCACATTCATTTGCTTTATACAAATTTTCATAAAATTTCCAGAATATCTCCACTACTTCTATAGACTCTCGGATCATTTTTGTTACAGGCTCCCTACGTTTGGTGACTACCCTTTATGCTTTCAGTTACCCAATCCACTGTGTTAAAAGTTATTTTGCTCAACTTAATCAAAAAATAGTTGCTTAACAGCAACCCAAGTTCGTTCATATGATCTATTCTAAATACTCCTTATTTTCCCTTTAGCACTCTGCAGTTGCTCCTCTTCCTCTTGCTCTGGATCCTTTAACTTTTGTCAGCCCACTAAATAATTCCTTTTTATTTCTACTCTATTGTTAAACTCCATTTTCATTTTATCCTACTCACTAGCTATCCCATCTGAAGAAAATTATATCATCCCTAATACCTCTTCAATAATTTCCAAACACCAGTTCTTAAACTCCTCTCTTTGTAATAGGCATGAAGGAAAACATCAGTGTCTCATGTTTACTTCATTACCCTGCATATTTATCTTGGTTTCTAATCAGTGCATTATTTCATATAATTACTGGATAAGCAAAGCTTTCAATTAAATACACATGCTCCTGAGAAATATAATTTCTATCCAGTCTGGTTACTGTACCTTGGGGAATATACGTAAACTCTCTCCAAGTACCTACTACTGCATTTGTGTCTTCCTTACCACATCATTCATTCCTTCAGAAATCTACAATCTTTTGTAATATTTTCCCTTCTAGGTCCTCCTGATATACTCTCATTAAACACAAATCAAATTTCAGTCTCCACCCATAAATAATATTCCCTACCGAAAGCAGATTATTTCTCCAAAAAAATGTAAAGCTCCACAGCATAACGTAGAACATAAACATAATCCTCCTCCCTTGCCAGTAGCCCCTTACTACCACAAATTTACCATAATTGTCATTTTGTCCTCCTTAGCCCCTCTAGTAATCAATATTACTACTTCCCTTTTTCTTTATTCCTAATATTCTGCTGAATGTCAATCCTAAAATTTTTCTTTGCCAAATTCACGCACTCCTTTCTATCCAAATGTATATCCTGCAACATTTCTATTTGCACCTTATATTTGTTAATATAATCCAATGCTTTGTTTTTTGTCTGTATCTGTAAGGCCATTTACACTCAATGATAATATAAACAGACTAGCCATTACAACAGAAGCTATTACTCCCACCTGTTATAAATGACAGTTCTGAATGTGCAATTCCAACTTTTGGCTTACTTGCACATACTGTTTTGTCAGGCTGATCTTTTATGCCATTGTTTCTCATCTCCATTTGTACTTGTATCCCATTTCCAATACTTTTTGCTTCAGCGAACACACTCAAAAAAACTAAATAGATTTTCAGATCCCCATTCCCTTTTAAGTTAGAACACAAAACTATATACATTTTCAGCAAATTAAGGTTACTCCTCCAGATGGGAATAGTAGTCCTTAATCAATGGATGAACCCATAGGCATAGCCTAATCTAAAATTAAGGTTTATCCATGCTAAAGTGCATGTTAAAGCCTGTGTTCCCACTTACAAAAAGAAAAGATGGCAATGAATGCATCTCTGTTCCCTTCCCAGGTGTGAAAACAGCTTGCATGCTATTGTATCAGTTTCTGGTTTGACTTATAAGCAAGAAAGCAGTGATTCATCAAAAGGGGTGTTTAAAACGGTTGCCTTAGAATCTTAACTGAAATTCCCTGAACAAAGCTAGTTATGATAGTTAATGGCTAATCCAGCGCCTGATGCTCTTGCTGCATCCTTTGCAAAACTGTGGGCTAGCTACATGGTGAGATTTGCAATGACAGATATGGTTGCTATTAAAGACTGCAAATTCAAATTCCAATATCCATCTGTCGAACTATCCAAGGGACTGGTTCATTTCATCTGCCAGTCTCCGCAGAAACAGAGCATGGCAAGTATGAAAAAACAGTTTACAATCTTCAAATTAAATAGTAAGGATAAAAAAAAGCTATATAAACACACTTCCCAATTCTATCCCATGCAGCAGACTAGTGGGTGGAGGGTCAGTTTGACTCCTACAGAGTTTAAGCTTTTTGAAAAGCTGCCACCACTGCAGGAAGCCACTTTAGAAGCATCTGACCAGCAAGTCCAATCTTTGAGAGACTGAAGGATTTCATCTGTCCTCTTCAAGACAGCTGCCACAACAAGGTTCTCCTGTTTTTCTGACCTCCAGCCCAGTCTTCTTATTGGCTAGGGGAATATCCAAGAAGGCAGCTGATAAATGCAGAAGGTCTCCTGAAGGATCAGTTGAGAGAATGGTTTTAGTGGGCCATCCCCATTTTTTGCCTCATCATCGCTTACATTTCCTAAATTTGGGGTCATGTAGGATGATGGTGAAGAAATCTATGCCCTCTGTGACGTTTGGAGTGCGAGACTCCTTTTGGGAGTGTACATGTTTCCTCCTGCATTTACATTTCTTTCCTTTGCTTAGTGAGTTCAAGGAGAAAGCAGAAAAAAAAGAAGTTATGTACTCACCATAATGTTCCATCTGAGTTGTTCATTTGTCTTCACATCTGTGGGTTCATGGAAGCAGCTCGGCCTCATATCCAGCACATGATCCGAGCTCAAAGCTCCTCCCGTACCCATAATGCCCTTCCTCCCTTCAGGTCAAGTTTGCTGCCCAACTAACTTTCTCACCCGACCCAACACTTCACCTCAAACTAGACATATGCATAAAAAAAAGGAAGAGAGTAAGAGGCATGCAGGAGGTGACCACATCCTCTACTCTTCAACCACCATGCAGTCTATGCAAGGCAGGGGGAAGGAGGGAGGGACGGTTGAAGACAAATGAAGAACAACTCGGATGGAACGTTATGGTGAGTACATAACTTCTTTATCTGAAATTGTTGTCTTCATTTGGTCTTCGCCCTGTGGGGCAGAGTCCCCATCTACTAAACACCTGGGAGGCCCTCACGGAAGGATGTTGCAGAGCACAGCAAAGCCAAAGGATGCCCTATTCATGGATATAGACATATAAAGACATATACATAATATCTATGAATACATTATGTTTATTTTATGAAGAGGTTTATGTGTCCCTCTATATACACTTGTCCATCGTGAAAGTTGATTATCAGTAATACTTTTCATGTTATCATACCTTGCTAAACCAGAGACGTGCAGGCAGTTTTTGTAGATGGGAGGGCAGATTCTGAATACACGAGTTCAATTTTGTTGAATGTCTTAATTTTAAACTATCAAATGTCGTTGTTAGTGGTTTAATTTTTTAGGTTTTAGATTTCTCAGATCTCATTGAGTTGTAACAATTATTTATTGTAGAGATTAGTCTAATGGTCCGAGTATTACTTATGACAAGCGTCATGAATAAAGAATTAGTTTGCTTGAGAGCGAATGTTACGTGTAATTATAAGTGCTGTTAGAAGTTTTGTCAATATGTTTTTTAAAAAAAAAATAGTTTTTAAAATGTTTTATAAACACATAAAGTCATCATGTTCTGAGCCCAAGAAATGTTTTTATACACTGAATTGATTCATTCTTTTGTTAATCAGAGACTGGATTTTGCAGATTGATTCAATGATTTAATTTAATTTAATTTGATTGCTTAATTATTTGATTACCCTATTAAAGAGAAGTTTTTTAGCATATATATGATACCTGCAAATTGTATTATTATGGATCTGAAGAAGCGTGCTTGATGTACGCGAAAGCGCTTGTCCTCCAATAAATATTTCCATTTATTGTGGTGGTCCGTCTCCAGTGTTTCTACTTTGCATCTCTACACTTTGACTTTTGGAGCAGACCTTCAGGGAACAGCGACACTGTGTTTTTTACTTACTATTCATGGATATGATGTCCAACTTAGTATGTGATGAAGCCCAAGTGGCCGCAGAGCAGATATCATCTAACAAAACTCTGGACCAGAAGGCTGCTGAAGTAGCCATAGATCTGGTGGAATGCGTCTTCACATGACCTGGCAGGGATCACTCCCTAACAGAGTACACTAGAATAATACACTGGGAAATCCAACGGGCAATGGTGACCTTAAATATTGGTTTCTCCAAAAAAGGTTTTAGCGTACGAAATGACTTGCAAAAGGATTTAGTCCCATGCAGGTAAAAACATAACGGTCTGTGCACATCCAATCTATATTCTCCCTTGTTTTGAAAATTTGGGAAAAAGGACAGTATATTAATCACCTGATTAATATTGGACTCTGAAGCTACCTTAGGAAGAAAAAATGGGTTAGCACACAAGGGTACACTGTCCTTATGAAATATCATATAAGGGGGCTTGACTGACAATGCTTGAAGCTCCGAGATCCTCTTGGCAGAAGTTATAGCAACCAGGAAGGCCATCTTCCAGGATAGAAACTGCAGATCCAGAGGCTGCTGGCTCAAAAGGGGATGAAACAAGAGCTTGCAAAACTAACATAAGATCCCACTGTGGCATAGTGTCCTTCACCTGGGGACAAAGAAGAAAGGTGCCTTTTAAGAAGGCTTTACAAAGCTTAGAGGATGCTAAGGAAGCTATATCACAGAAATGAAAATCGCTGCAAGTTAGACCTTGACTGTAGGAGAACTGGCACCTTACTGAAAGATTCCTGACAAAAAATTTCAACACCACCTAGACCGGGGCAGTGAAGGGATCTAGGGCATGCGGCAAAGTCCAAATCGAAAAACATTTCCATTTGCTGGAGTACACCTTTCTGGTGGAAGACTTATGAGCCACCACCAGAATCCTTTTGACAGATGAAGATAAATCAGGACTCCTATCATGGATGGGAAATCCCTGATGGATGAGAAATAAGATCTGGAACTGGATCCAATGTTCATGTTGGAGCCACTAAATGAGACCACAGAGAGGGAAACCAGACCTGACGAGGCCAGAATGGGGCAATGGGGATAACTAAGCTCCCCAGCATGCGAGCTTTCTGAAGGAATTTTGGAATCAAGGGAAGAGGTGGATAAGCATACAGGAGACCGGGGTGCCAAGCATGAATCAGACCATCTCTCTGAGAGTTTCCCCCGGTGGGGGAGTCAGAGTGAAGAACTCGCTGCATTTCAAGTTGGAAGGAGAGGTGAAGAGATGGCAGCAAGGTGACCCCACTTGAGAAATATCTGTTTCGCTACTGAAGGATTCAGAGACCACTTGTAAGTCATCAGAATTGACCTGCTGAGCCTGTCCGCTAGAATGTTGGACCTCCCTGGAACGCGCGCTGCCACCAGAAAATGGCCGGTGGAGATCGCCCACTCCCACGTGCTCATGACTTTGCGACATAGAGAGTAAGATCTGGTTCCCCCTTGTTTGTTGATGTACCAGACCACAGACATATTGTCCGTCTGGACAGCAATCGTCCCTGGGGGAAGATGGGCACGGACAGCCTGCAATACTACAAGCATCACCCTTATCTCCAGGACATTGATATCACAGGGGGATCATGTGCCTTGGACTGTCCTTCCCAAGCAGTGTCCCCCCCACCATAGTAGGGAGGCATCTGTAGTCACCGTGGTCGAGGAGGAGGGTGGAAGAAAGAAGCGACTCCCGGGAAGGAATCCACCACAGAAGAGAGTCCCTGCAAACCCGAGAGATTCAAACAGGATGTGACAGAGAAAGATCTAACATGGACCATTGGACTGCGAGGGTCCACTGAAGAACCCGCATGTGAAAGCATGCCATGGGCAAGAGACTGATCGTGGTCGCCGTGGACCCCAACACCTTTAATACCGTTTCCTCTGTCGGTGACTGAGCTTGGAGAATGCAAATGACGTGTAGCTTCAGAAACTGTACTTTGTGCAAGGTAAGAAAGACTTTGGTTTTAATTGTGTCTAATTGAGCCCCAGTGAAATCTAACACTTGAACCAGGGCCAGAGATGACTTGCTGAGATTAATAGTAATGCCCAACCGCTAGGCTAAGAGAAGGCAATTCCCTCGCTTGATTGGGCTGATGCCTGGAAGGGGCGGCGAGGAGCCAATCATCCAGATAGGGGAAGAAGTCTATGCCCTGGAGTTTCAGGTGAGCCGCTACCACTGCCATCACTTTGGTGAACACCCTGGGGGCTGCAGCGAGACCAAACGGGACTGTTCTGAACTGATAATGATTGGCCTCCAGCCGGAAGGGGAGGAACCTCCGAGACTGCCTGTCCATTTTGTTATGGTAGTACACATCCTGGAGGTCGATCGAGCACATCCAATCTTTCTCCTGCAGGAAGGGCAGGACAGACAGAAGGGTGACCATCTGTAATTTTGTCTTGGCCACAGACAGGTTCAACGTGGAAAGATCCAGAATGGGTCTTATGTCCCCAGTCTTCTTTGGCACTCAAAAGAACCTTGAATAAATGCATAACCTGGACTGGTCTGGGGGACAGGTGAAATGATTCGCTTTTTTAGTAGCCTTACAATCTCAAGTGCTGCATCCTCACTTGGCATGGGTGGCATATCCGGGAGGAGTCTGGGTGGATGGGGTGACATGAGAAAGGGGACTGAATTAGCCTCTGATATAATTTGCAACACCCAACGACTCCTACGTTGTTAAGTGTAGTGATAGGCGACCCCCGACTGCCTCCAGGAGACAAGCAGCTGGGCAACACTTCAGAGTTTCTGCGTGGGTCTCTCAGAGAAAGGCTCACAAGACCATCGATTCCTCGGACCCCCTCTGCCTCTAGGGCGGCGTCTATCAAATCCCCCTCTGCCCCTGGGGGAGGGAGAGTCCTGAGTGTCCTGGGGTTAGTTCTGCAATTTTCAGAACCACATCTTCTTGGCCCCCTGCTGATTCCTCAAGAAGGTTCACTGAGGGGCTGAAAAGCGGATCCTGACAGCAGACAGAGTCTTCCCATCCTTTTCACTTTGGACTAAGGTGTCATGTACCAACTTCCCAAAAAGGGAGGAATAATCATACGGGGCATTCATAAAAGATGCCTTGAAGGGTTCTGAGAAGGCACAGAGCCACAGCCAAGCATGGCACCTGATGGCAACTCCTGTACCACTGGCACCTCTAACAGCGCCCTCGGTAGCATGGGAAAGGAGATGCATAGAGGTGTTAGTGATAGACGTCACGGCCATTTGAGAGAACACTTTCTCTGCCAACATGGACCCAGGAGTAGACTCAGTGACCTCCTTGACCAGATCTCGTTGCAGCCTAACCTAATCACGTGTGCCATATAATTCAGTGCCCTCACAGAAAAGGTCGATAAAGCATGAACCCGCTTCCCAAAAGTGCCAAAGATTAACTGTTACAATTAACCAAGACAAGAAGCACAGTTTTTTTTTTCAAAATAACCTTTTTTAAAGAGATCCAGATTGTAGGACTGCAGAAAGAATAGTTGTGTAAAATCTTACCATAACCATATATGCAGTTTTCTTCTATATTACTACAGTATTCATAACATGAGGGAGTCCGCTGCTGACTGATTCATACGTCCAGCCAGTATACAAAAGTCTAATGCTACTGTAGGGTATTGTGTGACGTCAAACAAAGCACAGATATTACGTTGGTCATAAAATGACATTGAGTATTAAGCAGACATCGGCACCTACCAATCCTCAGAACTGAATGCCGCAAGCAGCCTGAACCAGGTGAGGAAACATGTCACTAGTAACAAGGCAAGCATTAGGGGGAAGGCAGGGTGGGAGATAATACTGCAACATATAGAACAGAAGGAAATCTACGGTTATGCTAAGATTTTACACAACTATTCTATGTCCTTCTATTCATATACTGCAGCATTCATAAGATCAGGGAGACTACCAAAGTTCAAGCAGAAGAATCGAGAGGAGAAGCAGTAGCACTCTCCACAAACCCCTGCAAAATAGCCCTGGCAAAACCATCTCTGGACCTGGAAAATACCATCTAACTTATAGAAGACCAAGTAGCTGCTTCCAAGATACAGCAGGTGTCTAAACCCTTGAAAAAGGCACCAGAAGAAGACACAGCTCTGGTGGAATGGGCCCTAACATGTGAGAGAAGAGTCTTCCCATAAGACACATAACAAAAGGAAATGGTTTTAGAAATCCAAGTGGAAACAGGCCTGCCGCCCAGGGGCCTTGTCTGATAGGAGACAAAAAGGAGGTCAGATTTCCTAATTAGTTTTGTTTTATCCAAGTAATATCTGAATTGCTTGTGCACATCTAAGGTGTAAGCTCCTCTCACTAGAGGACTGAAGAGAAAGAATGTGGGAAGACTGATGGACTGACTGAGTGACAACTCATTTACTACCTTAGGCATAAAGGAGGGATTAGTGCGTAAAGAGACCCTATTCCTTGTGGAAAACCATGAAGGGAGGAGGAGAAGACATCAGAGCCTGTAATTCAGAAACCCTTCTACAATAATTAATGGCCATGAGAAGAGCTGTTTTCCAGGTGTAGTGTTGCAGAGAAGAACTTGCTGGCTCAAAAGGGGTCAGGGTAAGAGCTTTTCTAGGACAAAATTAAGATCCCGAGGAGGAGGAACTAGTTTCCTTGGTGGTCTGATATGAAGGGCACCTTTTAAGAAAAGTTTAACTTCCAGCCTGAAAGCTAAAGGGGGAGACATAGGCAGACATGCTGAAAAAGAACAAAGATGGACTTTTACTGAAGAGTATGACAGCCCGCTCTTCAATAATTCACACAGATAGGACAGAACCACTGAACATCCACATGCAGTGGTTGCAAATCCTTTTTAAGACACCAGATGGAAACCTTTTCCATTTGGAGATATAGGATTTCTTAGTATTGGGTTTTCTGGCCTCCTGCAGAACTTGCAACATGTCCTCAGAGCAAAGGTGTCTGAAGGAGATCAAAGCTTCATCACTCCCAGGGTCAACTGTAGGGTTGGCATCTGTGGGTGTATTACAGTTCACTTGTTCTGTGTGAGCAGGTCCATTCTTTGGGGTAACTTGTGGTGGTTGCCCTTGGCTAAATGCAAAAGAAGGGGAAACCAGTGCTGTCTTGTTGAATCTTCAACAGGACCTTTTGGAAAAGTGGGAAGGGGGGAATGCATACAGAAACATCCCCTTCCAAGAGAAGGACAGGGCATCCACCTTCCATGCCAGGGGATCAGGTTTTTCATTCATCCGGATACTCAGGAGAGATTCAGTTTCAAGGTTAAGACCAACTGCAGTACGAAGAATTTAATATATTTGGCACAGTGTAAGTGTTGTTGTGCATTCTATAGAGGGAAAACTAATAGAAAGTTTAGGGAACGAATCAGAAAGCATATCTATAGTATTCATGTAGGCAACACTACGAATGCGCTTGCTAGTCATGTTTTCACTATGGACTATACACATATATTTAGTTTTATGGCAGTGGAGATTGTAGAGGAGAATATTAGGTTGAGTGACATGGCAAACAAAACTGAGCGGACTGAATTAAGATGGCTATTATAGCAATAACCCACGCCTGGGTGTGGGTAATGCTAAATTTACCCACGGTTGGCGTGGTTTGGTCCCGAGGGCGAAGCCCGAGCACCAAACAAAGCCAACCGTGGGTAAATTTAGCATTACCCACACCCAGGTGTGGGTTATTGCTATTATACCATGACATTATTTAAGAAAAGAAACTGTTACTTTTCTTAAATAATGCATAGTATAATGCCTGTTTACTGCCCTTCCGCAGATGTCTGGCATCCGCGGCAGTTCTGATGTACTGCGCGCCTGCGCAGTACATCAGAGTTGCAAAGCAACGGAGAAAGCAAGATCTCCGTTGCTTTTTTAGTGTCTCGCTATGTTAAATGAGTTTAACATAGCGAGACAGTTTTAAAATAAGCAACGGACATCTCCGTTGCTTATTTTAAAACTGTCTCGCTATGTTAAACTCATTTAACATAGCGAGACACTAAAAAAAGCAACGGAGATCTTGCTTTCTCCGTTGCTTTTTTTTAAAACACTGTCTCGCTATGTTAAATGGGTTTAACATAGTGAGACAGTGTTTTAAAAAAACGAGTTATACTAATGGAAAAAAGTCCGGGCGACCGGACCTTTTTCCATTAGTATAACTCGATTTACAATGGAAACGCTGGCCAATCAGCGTGCACGTTTTGGGGGGGGTCATGGTATAATAAAGTTTAGAGCTGATAGAGGCTCTGGTTTAATGGTAACGTCTCTCTTAAGCCGTTTTGTAAAACTAGAGGGTTATTTAAAAAGTTAATGTTTTGCTCAGTGATGTATGCCTCGATATATGGGCAGATGTGTTTTAATGTAACAATACTAGTTATTTTGTAACTTAGTAATATTTTGAATTAAACAGGTAATATACATTTAATTGAGAATGTTGTTGCAAAGTGATGACATCAGTTAGGTATGCAATTTAGTATTTCTTCTGAATGGAGTAGTTCTCCTGAATGAAATAGAAGATGACGTAAGTTTATTTTCTTTTAATTGAACTGTTTCTTTGGTACTTTTTAAATGTGAATGTGCATGTGTGTGTGTGTGTGTGTGTGTGTGTGTGTGTGTGTGTGTATTTATATATATATATATATATATATATATATATATATATATATATATATATATATATATATATATATCTATATATATCTATATATATATATATATCTATATATATATATCTATATATATCTATATATATATATATATATATATATATATATATATATCTATATATCTATATATATATATATATATATATATATAATATCTATATATATATATATATATAATATCTATATATCTATATATATATATATATATATCTATATATATATATATCTATATATATATATCTATATCTATATATATATATCTATATAAACACATACATACATATATAAGGAAGTGCTTTACTATGTGTTTTTATGTAATGGACTGATGAAGCAGCAACCTGTTCGGTCGAGAAAGTGCTAACCTGTTTTTTAATAAATTTAAGTGTAATAATAGCAGCCGTGTGTCAGTATACCATTTTGTTTTTTACTCAAGGTGTTAGTTTGTTCTTGTGGTTAACCGTTCATCCTTTGGAGAATTTGTTTTGCATTCCATGTAGTTGGACATGCTTACACCTATACAGCTTTCAATAAAACATCCAAGTTGTATGCAACTACCCAAATTGTGCATCAGTCTTTCCCGTTCTCCTGATTACAAAACAAAAACTTATAGCAGAACAGCCTTGTTCAGAGACAGCTGAAACAACTTTACACACATAACAGGTCGCCATTCATACTTATCATTGAGATATACTGGACATAACCTTTAAGCTTGCAGTTCAAAAATGTGCACTACCTGCTGACAGAATATTTGCAAAATAATTTAAAGTGACTGAAATAGAAGTGACTCACTGCTGTAATAGCCTTTTTCTTTCTTTTTTTTTTTTTTTTTTTTTTTGCAAAAGGTTAGGGACAGAAGAAGGCAATATGTTGACCACAGCTGACTCGGTCATTTAGATATTACAAGAAAAACCTGCTCTGACCAACACTTTCCAAATTACATGGAAAGAGGAGAGGTATGAAACATGCCTAGACTCAAAAAAGCAAACACATCTGTCTTCAAAACATTAGAGTGGTGGTACAAAGAGCAGAGTCTGCTTACCATCTTTTGTTGCAAATATTTCTGCCCCTGAGTTTCCATATAGTGTTGTTATTCTTAAGAAAACAACTTGTTTAAATGCAAATCATGTATCAGTGACACTGTCCTGATAAAAATCTTGTCAGAAAATCTCTATGCCTAAAAGGCTGTAGCCCACTGTCCATTTCCAAATGTTCATATCCAAACTGGCAAGCATAAGCTCCTCCCTCTTTGCTTATGCATTACAACCATCATGCTGTCTGTAATGTTGCTTGATAGAGGTTTTACTGCAGCTTTTTAGGACCAGTCCCACAGCTCTTTTCATCTTCATATTTATGTGCAAAAAGTTGCTGCGTTGAACAGTCCCTTTGCACCTTGTACAACATGACATGAGGCCATTCCATTATGTATAACCCAAAGTGTCTTCTGTAAGAGTTTAGAATCGTATTGGGGAAAGTGAATGGCATTCCCAGAGTCCAGTTTTAAGGTTGAGCCCAGCAGGCAGCCTTTCATCCAAATATTAGTAAAACAGGCATTACTTGTTCAAATGGGTATTTTGCTGGGTTAAATGTATGTTTTCATTACAAACCAGGGCCTTTTCTACATGAAACTACCATCAGGAAACATGAAGACATGAACCTCAAAAACTCTAAGACACTGTCATGTTACTGCAGGCCTGCAGTGTATTATGTAAAATTTGCTATTTCCTAAATTATGTGGGAAAGGAGAAATACATATGTTAATGCTGAATCAAACACCATACCCAAGAACTAGATTCTGAAAAGCTACCATGCAAGGATTTCCTTATGCGGGCCACGACTATGAAGCACATGAAAACCTGTTTACAAAAGGCATTAGTTGTCTGCCACACAAATATCTGTATATGCTGAGATTTTGAATAAGCAAACACTGAAGCTAGGTAGGCAAATAATGAACTAGGCAAAGGTCAGATAGTTGAAAAATGGAAATGAGTAACTCTTGACTTAAGGAATTTTCTGTGTTAGAGTACAAAATGAAATTAAGAACCAGCATCTTTCATTTCAAAGTAGACATACAGGTCTGCTAGCCTTCCCCAGGAACCAGATTTTGTATTTTTTCTTATCCATCTCTTGCAACCCACCATCGAGCTACCACTCTCCAAATGGTCCATTCCTTACATTATCATTCCAGGCATCCAAGTACACAGAGGGAGAAAAGACCCAGGAAAAGTAGTAATCATTCTGCAGGGATTAACAAGTTTTCTGCATTGTCCCCAGCTACCAGATCCCAACAATCTGAGCTGCTAACCAAACTTGGGTTGTTTGGGCTATATTCCTCAGTGTAACAGTGCTGGCCAGAACTGTATCAAACTGTTGATGACCCCTGGTGAAGTGAAGACTATGTTTAACGATGCAGGTAAAGTGATGACATATGTCATTCTATTTGATGCAATAATTTATACCACATTTAGAATTGCACATGTTTTTTCACATTTACTACATTTTGATATATGCAACGTCTTAATTTAATTTCTGCGCTTTTCCTTCTATACGCTGTTTCTTTTGATTAATCGGCTTTGTCTTTCCCTGGGCTTCCTCAGAAAATAGGCTCTGAACAGTTAGGGCCAACCCAGTTAAAAATGTAATTAAGATGACTTGCATCTTTTTACTACACAGTAAGGGAATCTAAGGTTAGTACAGGTAAGAACACAGCACTGAAAAGTCTTGACAAACACTACAGCTTTGTCTGAATTACAATGACACTGCTTAGGCTGTAAAGCTCATATGCAAACACACTAAGCAGCAGTTGCCTGCTTGGTACACGGTAACATACAAGTTCTACAGCCATTCTGTACAGCTTTCTCTGAATTTATCTTTTCCCTTGCATTTAATTTAAGTGTATTTATTTAATTTAAGTATATTTATTTTCACATAAGCCATACACATTGTGGATCATGTCCCTGAAGTTGACTTACTGTTAATTACAGAAAAAGATCCAAGATCTACCCTATCTAGTGACTTTGTATCTCTGATTGTGGAGAACAATTATATCCATTTTCAAGGGGAATTTTATCAATACGTGACTGGAGTATCAATGGGTGCAATGTGTGCAATTTGGGTTATGCTGGGTTGGGAGATGGAACATGTATTGAAAAGCCCTTTTTCCAAATGCTTACATTTATAAGCAAGACTTTTGGATGATAAATGTATTCTATGGGGCGAGGATGCAGATGGCATTAATAGGTTTATGGATTATTTGAATGCTTGTTCTGAATATTTTAAGTTCAATTACAATTGGGGGAGGGACAATAATTATTTTGATGTTATTGTGGCCTATACCAAGGGAGGCTTCAAGTCCAATATTTACATGATGGAAACATGGTGTAATGGATATCTGCACTATTCCAGTTGTCACTCCCATTTTCAAAAAAGGAACTTAGCTAAGGGAAAAGCCATTCGTAGTGCCAGAATGACATCACAACGTGAAGATCTAAGGGTTGAATTGACAAAGTTAAAGGTCATGTTCCTAAATAGAGCATATCCAGACAAGTTGGTTACTGACATTATAGAAGAGGTATACCGGGGATGGGGCACAAAATATATTCCATTGCTAGATGTAGGGTTGGAAGATGTTAACAACAATGAATGTGACAAAAGGTTTGAAAGAGCATATGTAACAGAAGCTAATCATTATATGAAATCTATCTGTCATAGCCTAAAAAGTAACTGGAGCATCTTTAAAGTGAATAAGGAGTTGTATGTGGTAGTGGGGCATAAGTCCACAATCTTGTACAAGACTGGGAGGAATTTTAAACAAATATTGGAAAGGGGGATGTTTTATAGGAATGAGGTAAGGAAGGGAACTACTTCATGTGGAATGTGCAATCAGTGTCCATTTATAATTCTGATTTTGTAATTTTAGAAAATGGGTTGGGTGGTAAGATCCATTTTAGGAATGGGAACCGTAGCACAAACAAACTGGTATACTTGGCAAAATGTGGAGGGTGTTCAGCTTTTTATATAGGAAAGACGGAGAAAGCTTTAAAAAAGAGAATTTATGAACACCTCCATGATATTAAAATAAAGAAGGAGACCAGTGCTCTACATAAACACTCTATACACTGTACTAATTATTCAGGGTATCAGTTTGGAATTCTTGAAGTTGTTAAAAAGAATCCCAGAGGTGGTGACTGGAAGTTAACCTTGTTAAAGAAAGAATTAACGTGGCAGCTTGGATTGAATGCTACCCTGCCCCCTGGCTTGAATGAATATGTGTCAGTAAAACAGCCTGTTAGTAAACAGCATTTTAAATTTTTATGTAACGGAGTTAAAAATTATTTTCTGACTGTTTTAATGGTTTAATTAAGAAACAGGAAATTGGTGTGGTTATAAAAACACAGGATGTGATGACATTCATTATCTGATTAATTCTCTAGTAAGAGTCAAAAGCTCTCATCTTTGTGTGGTGTATATTTTATTTTAATACATTTTCGTTGCTGTTCTGTTGTAGTTGAACTAATGATTTTATATTAATCTTGAACTTCTGTGTTTTATTAAGGAAATTCTGGATGTAAGGATTCTGATACACAGAAACGGCTGCAGCAAAGCTATCTTAATATAAAAAAAAAATATTTCTCAACATTTCCTACTCTAAACACAATCACAATTGGAACAAGACTCAAAACATTGTGCCAAACAGAAAAGTGCAAATCACTTCCAGATTACAATAACATTAAATTCAACTTTACTGGAAAGCTTCAGCAAGCACAGCAAACTTTTCATCTTAAAAGAAAGATTTCTGCATCAGACCATTCCCTGCTCATCACTTCCAACACTAGTATTTAATATTTTCTTTCATTATTTTTCCTTTGTTGACTGGGTTGTCTTGCTAAGCTAATGGCCTCTTTTCTGGGGAGACCCAAGGTGGTATTTGTACTACTAGGGGGGGAATTTGGCTATTCTCACTGATAGGATCTGTGGGAGCTTTTACATCCACTTGAGCTACCACCAACTCAAGTAGATGGGATGCCCAAAGGACGACACACTCAACAGTTCAACAGACCCTAATGCTACAGTGCAGTTGTCAGCAATCCATGCACCTGGAGTGGGAACAGAACACACAGCTTTATGGTCTTCTAGCATTAAAAGTAAGTGTGCCATGCGCTGATCCACTGCTTACTAGACACTTAACTGCATTGACCAGCTACTTCAGAGAAAGAAAATATGAAGGAAACCAAAAAACATCACTTAAAATTAAATGAATAGAAGAAATGGAGGGTTATTTAAAAAAGGACAGCATGCTGAAGTTAGTTTCAGTAAGTAGTCCAAAAGTACAAAGACGTTATTTTCTCAAATGCATGTAGCATACATGTTACAAATGTTTAAAATTGCAAATGAAAATTAAATTATGAGAAATCGATGCAAATCCCAGAGAAGGAATCAAGTCCCACCAAATGAATTCAAAATTACGTATCAGTCTTACAGAATTCAATTAAAGGGAAACAAATTAGACATGTTTAATGGTTTCTCCCTCCCATTTTGTATATGTACATTCTTTAAAGTAAGACAAATACAGACACAAAATGAAATACATAATATATTCATATAAATGATCGACATGGTGGGGTAGCTTGGGTTATGAATGATGTATCCCAGTAAGTGGAAAATGGCCTAACTAATTAGTGGCACAAAATAAATCTAGCAGTTTAGGGTAGAGCATTATGGTTACGAACTGCACATGAGCTTCATGCCACCTATATCCAGCTTCCCTCAATTTGCAGTTTCAAACAATGCAACTCTTGGCAAGTCATTTAATCAGAAAATGCTCCCTGGTCATCCTAAAAAGATGTAGTTCTGTCTAGGTTCAAAAATTCATCTGTCACAAGCTTAAAGATACTGGACTACCACAGCCATATGTTGGCATTTTCTACTTCCCATATACATATTAAAACAATTCCATAACCTTGGGAGGTGTCATTCAAGGTCTTTCATTTTTTCCCAGTTAGGGGTCGCCACAGCAGATCACCAGTCCGCTATTGACTGGCAGTAGATTTTTACAGTGTTGAGTTGCCAGCCCAGCGTCCAGCCTGCACAGAAGGTACACACCCACAGGCACCTACCTGCATGTCTTTAAAGTATACTCAACCACAGGGAGGACATGCAGACTCTGCACAGAAGGCACTCCAGCCGAAAATCGAACCGAAGAACCTCTTGCTGTGAGACGGCAATCTAACTGCTGCACCACCGGGGCCCATGGGAGGTGTCATTCAAGGTATGTCACTTTTTTTCCTATTACTGATATTTAATTTCAATATTAGACTCCCTCCTCCGGCGTTAGTTCTCCCAGTGGTGTGTTGCAAGTAAATGCTAAGAAACAGACCTAGATCAAGCTTTGCCTTGTACAGTATTATTTCATTTTTGACCTGTACTCTGTAATTTTCTTGTGGTATAATGTTTGTTTTTTCATATTGTTGGAGCTTTTCTCCCCGGGCCTCCACTGAAAATGGACCTGTGTCCATTCGGACTTTCCCAGTAAACAAATGTTAAATAAATAAATACAGTAGTTAGAGATCACGTCTTATAAATTATACGAAAAAGAATAAACTGATCATTTCAAAATGCTTTCGGCACAAGTTAGGTTTTCTAATCCAATAATTTTTCTAGCAAGGAACTTTTGTAAATTTTCACTCTCTTTTTTAGAGCTTTTATCTGAAAACTATAAAATGCCATAACGCATTCAATAAAGTGTCAGATAACTAAGATTAAAGTGATAGAAATATCTCACTGGAGTGGCTAGACACATAGCTCTCAACTGTCAAGAATTTCACAGAATATCCAGATTTTTGCCTCATATTTTGGCCTGTTCCACATTAAATTTGCATTTGTCTGGCAAATCAATGAAGACTGAAGTCACTAAATGAGTTTCAGACTTGCTTTGGCAGATACAAAAGGATCAAAGTTTAAATTTTAGTTCATTGCTGTCCGTAGATCTTTAGTGATAGTTTTCAGGACTTAATTCTACTTTATGATACTGCATTTAGTAACGTTAAAGATATGAGGTCATTACCACTACAACGTGCATGTTTTAAATGACCATCAGCATCTTATTTGGAAGTAATTATGCTAACCAGCTAACGATGATCAACATATCTGGTGATCATCTGAAAGGATTAGGCCAAAAAGAAGTGGTCTCTCTACAAAGCCCTGTGGAATACCACTAGTAACCCGTATTGAAAGCAAGCAGGTCTTCCCAACCCCCATCCCATTGCATAACCAGTGCTCTGTCAACTGAATTCCACATAGATTGACTTTTAATGCTTTTAAATTTGTTAATTATTCCCTTATGCAGAACAGTGTCAGCCTTAGCAAGATAAGCAGCGCATACTGTCCAGCCAATCAAGTGCTGTTATTACCACTTTAAAGAGAGCACAAGATTCAAAACACAAGATGTCCCATAAAACCCATACTATTTTATATCTAGTAGAAGTATCTTCCCTATATCTTTCTGGGTAAGCTCCATTATGATTTTCTTCATGATTTTACAAAGAGCACTGGACAGACTGATTAGTCAAACTGTTTGGGTCTTATGTGAACTCAGAGTAAAGTCAAAAAAATAAGGCCAGCACTAAAGGTGGTTAATATAACTTCTTTAATGAAGCATAAATAACACAAATGGTGGGGAATAAACCCAGTAACCACCACAAAAATTCAACCAGGTTAGTTTCAGCTGAAATAGCCTTCCTCAGTGTTAAACACAGACTTGTCACATCCACATAATTTACACAAATTCCTTAATTGCACAAAGTTGATTATTGGTTGATTACAAATGGTCATTTAATCCAGGCTGAAAAAGCCCACCTAATTTGATAATCCACTTCCTTTCCTTTGTGTTACTTATGCTTCATTAAAGAATTTATATTAACCACCTTTAGTGCTGGCCTTATTTTTTGACTTTACTCAAGGTTTATTGGGCCTGTGCACTTGCTGTACTTGCTAGGGTGATTTTGGTTTGATCTTATGTGAACTCCCCTACTGAAATAGTACCACTAAAGCCTGTCACCATAGGTTACAGGCATGTCCACTTGTTAACATTTATGTTCTTACCATAATGTTCCATCTGTGTTGTCTATCTTCATTCCTCATTAACCTGTGGGACTCTGTTACGACCCAGGGAACCGACTCAGCTGCTTCACTACCTTGAAATTCGAAGCTCGAGCTCCTCTTCCCTATCCATAATGCCTCTTTCTCCCAAAGTACCTCAGATTGAGTTTACTATCACTATTTATCCCTTGCTATACATAAACCATCAAACAATAGAACGGGAGCTCAAACAGGAACAATGATGAACACATCCATCAGGACACACGAAATCTAGGACGGGGGGTTAATGAAGAATGAAAACAGACATAGATGGAACATTATGTTAAGAACATAACTTCTTTATCTGAGGTTGTCATCTTCATTCGTTCATTAACCTGTGGGACAGAGTCCCCAACTAGAAAAGCTTGGGTGGCCCTCAAAGGATATTCCAAAGCACAGCAGAGCCAAAAGCAGACCTATCCCTGGAAATTATGTCCATTTTATAAATGAGTAATGAATGTGTGAGGACTAGACCATGTAGCAGCTGCACAAATGTCATTAATAAATACTCTTGACCAAAAGACTTGAGAAGTTGTCACAGATCTTGTACAGAGCCTTAAGCTGACCAGGTACACTGATGTTCTTAGAAGAATAAACAAAAGGAACACATTCTTTTAACCATCTCACCAAAGAAGTCTTAGTAATTGCTACACCTCTTTTAGTATCTGAAAAAGATATGAACAACTATTCTGATTTCCTGAAATTCTTAGTTCTGTCCAAGTAATGGATGAAGTGGTTGATATTGGCTTCTGTAGCAACTTTAGGCAAAAAGAATGGTAAGGTTACCCTATCTTTGTGGGAAATTAAATATGAAAACTTGGAGGAATGGACCTGTAACTCTGACATTTTTCCTGCTGAAGTAATTGTCACCAGAAAAAGTGTCTTCCATGACAGAAACGTTAAATCTTCTGTGGTTGCTAGTTCGAAAGTGGGGCAAATTAGGGCCTGCAACATAACAGTCAAATCTCAATGGGGAGTATGATCTTTAATGGGGGGATGAAGTAGAAAGGTACCACTAAGGAAAGCTTTACAAAGTTTCGATGAAGCTAATGAAAAAGGGTCCTCTCCCAAATGAAAGTTGGAAATTGCAGCTAAATTAACTTTGATGGTGGAAAAACTAGCCCCATTGTTAAAAAGGGAAGCCAAAAAAATCCACCACCACCACCAGGATGGGGCCCATAAAAGAGTCTACTTGTTTCTGTTGGGCCTATATGGAAAACCTTTTCCACTTACTCTTATAAATCTTCCTGGTGGAGGGTTTATGGGCAGAAATCAAGACCTTCTGGACAGGAGACAAAAGCCTGGGATGTCTAGCCATCACTGGAACTGGAGAAACCATGACGTTAGTCTCAGGCCTTGAAAGGTCCGGGTGAGGGTACCACAAGGGGTGAGACAAAATACCCAGAGCTGGACCTAGTGTCACCAGAGGGCAAATCAGATGAGACCAAAAACAGGTGAACCAGACTTGTCGAGGCCAGAAGGGGGCAATGAGGATAACTTCCCTCTTCAACTTGGATGCCTACTGCAGAAACTAGGGAATTAGGGGCAATGGGGGAAACGCACAGTAAACCAGGAGGCCAAGCATGAACCAAAGCATCTCTTGGTGACTGTCCCTGAGGACAGATTAAGGCAAAGTACCTGCTGCATTTCTTGTTGACAAGGGAGGCAAAGAGGTCATAGCAGGGTTGACCCCATTTCTGGAAGATCATATTTGCCGTGGACTGGTTCTGAGACCACTTGTAAGGCATCAGTAGAACTCTGCTGAGCATGTCTGCTAGGATGTTGGACTCTCCCGGAATGTGCATTGCCACTAGAAAGTGGCGGGTAGAGACTGACCGTTGCCACACTCATAACTTCTTGACACAGGGTGTAAGACCTGGTTCCTCCCTGTTTGCTGATGTACCAGACCACGGACAAATTGTCAGTCTGGATAGCAACAGTCCATAGAGAAGAAAGCTGTGTAGTTCTTGCAACATCTAAAGAACTGCTCATCTCTAGGACACTGATATGCAACTTAGTCTCTCCTGAGGCATCCACGTGCCTTGAACCATCCGAACCAGACAGTGCCTCTCCACCCCACCTGGGAGGTGTCCATGGTATATGGAGAAGGAAGACTGAAGGGTCGCCTTTGAATAATGTCTGCAGAGTGAAGTCACCATAGCAAATTCTTTGCATACACGGAAAAGTCTGATGGGAAAGCTTAGCGGATTTCTGTGCCAGGACCATTGAACCGCTAACATCCACTGTAAGATTCTCGTGTGAAGGCACGCTGTGGGTAAAAGAGGTATTGTGACTGCCATAGAATCGAGAGCTCTGAGAACCAAAGTTGCTGGAGGGTTTGGCATGAATCGAATTTGTTTGACATGAAGGCGTAGGCTTGATACTTGATCCACTGTTAGACAAGCCCAAGAAACCATGGTGTCTAATCGTGTCCCTGTGAAATGCATCACTTGAACCAGTTCCAACTGGGATTTCCCCAAATTGAGAGTTATGCCAAGGTGTGTAACCAGGTAGTCCCTGGCCTGAATAAGACGATGCCTGGTTGGAGCGGTCAAGAGACATTCGTCTAGATAGGGAAATATCTGGAATCCCTGCAGCCTGAGATGAGATACAACCACCATCAAGCATTTAGTAAACACTGTGGGGGCTGTGGTGAGACCAAACAGGAGTCAGCTGAATTAAAAATGACTGGCTCTCAACCTAAAATGAAGAAACCTTCTGGAGCGCCTGCCCATGTTGATATGGTAGTACACATCGTTCATCCTTAGTAGAGGTAGGATGGACTGAACCATAACCATCCTGAACTTTGTGCTCTTTACCGATTTTGTTCAGCGATGTCAGGTCCAGAACTGGCCTCAGGTCCCCTGTCTTTTTGGGTACAAAAAAGAACCTCGAGTAAACACCTGATCTAACTTGATTGGGAGGGACCTACTGGACGACTCTCTTTTGCAGCAATTTTGCTACTTTTATGGCTGCACCCTCCCTCTGACTGGGTGGTACATCGGGGAGGATAGACTTTTGTCTTGGTGTCTCTAAAAAGGGAAACCAGTATCCCCAGGATATGAACCTTACTACCCATCAATTGTTTGTGATGGCTTCCCAGGCTTTGGGGTGCAAGGAAAAGTGCCCCCGCCGACTGCCTCCAGAGGAAGGCAGCTGGCCAACAGTTCAGGAGCACTGGAAGGGTCTGTCTTAAAAGGACTCTTGAGACTTTTGGGTCTGCAGACCCTCCTTGCCCGCATGGAAAGAGTTTACCATTCTGGTTATTTCTCCCTCTGCCTCTGGACGAAAATTCTCCCTGAGAATCCTGAAAAGAACCCTGAGATTTCTTGAACTACATCTTTTTACTCCCATGGTGGTTCCTGAAGAAGGACCTTTGTGGAGTAGAAAAATTGATCCCAATGGCAGACAGGGTCTTCCCATCTTTCTCACTGCAGGAGAGTGTCTCTCAACAGTGGGCACAAAAACAAAGTTGATCTGTCAAAAAGCACACTGACGAAGGATGTCTTAAAAGGTTCCGCAAAGTCACACGGCCTTATGGCAATACCAGAAAGTGCAGCTCTTGAGGTAACCCTCTGCTGCATGGGATATCAACCTCATGGATGCATTAGACAGGGATTGGAGGGTGGCCATTCTGGAGGAGAAAACCTTCAGATCCTTTCCAGACATAGACCCAGGGATAGAGCTAGAGAGTTCCTTGACTAAGTCCCTATGTAACCTCATAAAATGGAACAGGTAGCTTACTGTTCAAGATGAAAGTGGCCGAAGAGTATACTCTTTCACAAAATCTGTCCAAAGCCCAAGACTCCCTGTTACGGGGATGGAGAGAGGAGCTCTCTTGGGCCAGCTCCTTTCTGGTGGCTGCCACAACACAGGGGGATGGACAGAGGAGCTCTCTTTGGCCAGCTCCTTTTTGGTGCCTGCCGCAACAACCATGGGCATCTACCAGAATACCCTTAGTCCAAAAGCTTTTCCCTGGGGAGCACTCAAGATTTTGTCTGTGCACTTGGGCATAGGCTCTACTGTGTCTGGTTCCTTCCATGCCCCAGAAGATACCAGCTTGATGAGCATGTCTGTAGGGGGAGACACCCAAGATGTAGATGAGCTGGACCGAAAAGCCTCCAACAGTACTGATTCCTCAAAGGAGGGGCTTTGGGAAGACCATCCACTTCTTTCATGGAGGATTTCTAAGATGTCTCCAAAGGATACATCATTCAGTGGAGATCTTGAGGACTCCTCCCCTTCCTCAAAAATCAGTACCAGTGGTGACGGAGTCCTCTGGGGAATCAGTATGGCTCCTCTTGCACAGTCTCTTTTGAGGAAACTCCTCACTGTGATGCTCCAGAAAAATGTCGGAACATCTCTGGGTGTCCACAGTTGGGACAGTCTGGAGGCTTCATGGGACTAGCTGCCCACGTGGTAGATGAGAGGCCTTGGAGACAGATCCAGTGGAGACAGGGAAAGGTGTGCAGGGGTGAGAATCGAGGGTCTCCAAGAGTGGATGAAGACCCTCTCCATCACTTTGAAGGCAAAAGGGCTCTGAACACCAGAGGGAAGTCCCCCCGGGGCAGAGGCCACTGGAGCTGATAACCCTTGGAGAACCCAAGATTCCCAATCTGAAGGGGGAGCTAAGCTGTCGAATGCAGATGCTCTGAGGGGAAGCAAAAACTCTGAAAATCTCTGAGTTAAAGTCATCCTCGCATAACCGACATCAAGGCTATGGCTCCGAGACTCATTCGGAACAGACACTGGCGACACCAACTGCATTAGGGAGACTGACTGAAAAGAAGGTGTGATGACTACTGGCTCTGACACCCCAGTACCCAGGACTAATGGAACAGATGACTCAAACTGAGGGTTGGATCAGGGAAGGAGCTATGGGGCAAAATGGGGAAAGCTTCACGGAACCAGAGGGGGAAAGAGCAGACAAAATCCTCATCTGAATCTGAGCTTTGAGAAATTGCCTCATCAATCTACCAACATCCTTATCCAAAAGGGTCTGAGAAGACCTGATGGAAGAGGATGTGGAAGCAGGTCTGGAATTCCTTTTTGGGAGGTCTCCCAGAGCAGAGATCTCTGAACCGATATGCTCGGCCCTGAGGTCCGGGGTGAGGTGGGGGGGGGGGGCAACTGTTTGAACAGAAGGAGAAGGTTCCGAGTTTTGGCGCCTATTTTACAGGCTCCGACTGAGAAGATGGAGACCAGTCGGGAGAACATTTTTTAGATTCCCAGGCCTCTTTGTGCTTCCAAGACGGAGTCTGAGCCTCTGAAAAAGGAACAGAAGAAGGGGAAAGAAGCAGGCAACAATAATCCCTTAGTAATCAATTTATTGCAGTGATCTTCCTGAGCTCGTGGGTGAAAGCCCGCACAGATAGAGCAATCACTGCTCAAGTGGGAAGGGCCTAAGCAATAGACACACTCCCTGTGGGTGTCAGGCAAGGGAATTTTATGGCTAGAGAAAGTTCACTTCTTAAACCCCAAGGGCTCATCAACCCTGTCCGACTTCAGTTCGAACATAACAAAAATCTTTTTTTTTTCAATGAAAGAGCAAAGAAAAAAAAGGAGGGAAAAGACAAACCAGAAATATGACTACAAATACCAGTACCACTCTACTAAATAAAGCTAGGGAGAAAGGCAAAAGACAAAAATAAGGATTTGAAAAGTCAACACTCATTGTGAAAACACACTCAAAAGGGAGCAGCTGAAGAGCACTGAAACTTCGCTGCTTGTTCAAATAGTGGCAGATGAGATATGAAGTACTTTGGGGGAAAGAAGCATTACGGGTAGGGAAATAGGAGCTCAAGCTAGTGAAGTGGCAGAGTCAGTTCCAGAGGTCAGAAATGAGACCCACAGGTTAATGAACGAATGAAGATAATATCAGATTGAGGGTTTATTTAATAGGTTGACATAGTTAAATTAATAAAACAGACCAGACATAGTAGACAGGCCCCAAAGCTATCAGAAATTTAGATGTACTAATCTTGCAGAAATACCTTTTATGGATAGTTGCACACAATGATGAAATGAACCAAGCTCGTAACGTATGTAAAGTAGTTATGTGAATTAATGGTATGGATTAACAGACTTACAGGGTGGAGAAAGACAGAGTCATAAGTATCAGCTAGAGATTTTAACTCTGGTTCACTCATGTACTGTGTTGACTTCATCAGCTCCATGTATTCTTGGCTGGGGAGGAGACAGAGAGAGAGAGACAAGAGAAATTGCATTAATTGAAAGTAATATTGTATACACAGATATGTCCACTCTATACATTAGCAGAGCAGTAAGCATTCCCTGAAAAAGTGATTTAGCCTCACTTCTGAGATATAAAACTGCCACATTGGTATTCAAATCCCCCCCCCCCCCGACAAGTGTCAATGTAAATAACTTGCTATACCACCACCACTGTGACCTTACTATTAGTAACCATTCGCTTCTGAGCATAATCTAAATAAAGCAGTAAACCTCAAATGGAAAACAAACATATAAGAAGCATCCAAAACTCACTGAATTGCCATCACTTCCACTGCAGCACTAAACTCTGCTTACCTATGCACCAACAAGAGTTCATCTTCTGTGGCAGCTCGAGCCTGAAAAGAAACAAAAGAATCAAATAAGCAAATAAATCAAATGTTTTTAAGTTATGCTATAATAAAAGAAAATGGAGGAAAAATGTTGCACTTATGTTCCCTCTGAAAGTTTAAGTACCATAACCACAATCTTCAGAACAGTGAAAATACAACTGTAAACAAGAGGAATACACACAAGTGTGAAACTGAGGTATCTTGGGAGTATTTCCCTCTTGTCTAAGGTGACACAGTCTCAGAGTTAAAGGATATGAGGGAATGCAGAAGCTCCCATGCAGAAATGTTCAGAAAGTGTAACAATTCGTTTTGACATTTACTATTAAATTTGATTCACTTCATTTGTAAGTATGGGAACCTGCATTACCAGGTCTTGAATTTCAGGCAGAAAGATTCCATTTGTTTTAGTGGGCTGCATTGCATTACAGACCTGCATTTCCATCCCTGTGGTATGACAACTTCATCTCATACAGCTCAAAATGAACCAACAGCAGCCTGGGTCTGAGCACAGAGCAGTAAAATCACTCTGAAATGTCAAGAATACGTGCAGGGCAGTCAACAAACCACAGTCTTTCCAGTGGTGCAGTTAGTGCCCACAGGTTTTTAAACCAAAGCAGTTCTCAACATTAGCCAAGTCCACAGTGTTAAGGGCTGGAGCTCTCACAATTGCACAGGATGAAACAGCAAAGTTTGCCATGCTGTGTGCCTTGTGTGATTACTGGCACCTTCACTTTAGTCAGTATTCAAGATTAGACTTTAAGGAAGGAGTGAAAGTATGTGTGCATTGGCCAAGGAAGGCAAGCAAAGACATGTCCTTGTGAAGGCTGGTGTTGCAGGCAAAGCACAGCTTCCTTCTCAGTCAAGTAGATGAAAGTAGAGGATAACAGTACAACAAAAATCCTGAGCGTCTTCTTTTTTATGAAAGAGGAAACCTGCTTCACGAGATCAAGTACAAATGAAAGCATAATATAAAAAGAGAACACAAACAAGGACAAAAGTTGGTGCATCTAGGTGCATAGGAGGTGCAGAGATAAAAATAAATTAACTTTACTCACCACTGTCTTTCTTTTACTCTATTTCTTTCTGCTGGAAATAGATAGTGGCACACACTCTACAGCTTTCTCTCAGTCTCCTTCTATGCTACTAACCTACTAGTAAAAGCACTACTGTTCATAGGTTCATAGGTAGGTATTAGGCTATCTGCGCAAGGGCATTTATAAGCCTAGCCAGAGTGGGATGGCTTTCGCCGCCCCATTGATTAATTAACTGAGCCTCTGTCAAGCAGAGCCAATGATGTGATCCAGGGGTGTACTTTCTGTTACCCATCCACTCATCAAGGCTTCTCTTGAAGTGTGTTAGTGAGGGGCTCTGCCTAATGCAGTTAGGAATTTTGTTCCAAAGTATGGGGAGTCTCTGTGACAGGAATCTATCCCTCCAGCATGTTCTATTTATTGTTGTTGCCAGGTTTAGCTCACTAGAGCGCGTGGCTCGCAGTGACTTGGATTTCTTTAGGTGGAGCATGCCCATCAATTCTGAGTTGGACATGGCTTTGTAAGTTAGGCAGTTCAAGCCACATCTTTAGCTGATTTACCTTCAGCTGGTCAACTAACACTTGTCCACATCCTGAGGGTAAACTATTCTACATCAAAAAACAAAACCTCGACTTCCTAGTATGCATGCACAGAGCATGAAACTTTAAAACATTGCTTTGCACCCCTTGCCGATAATTATATATACAAACTCCAATATCACAGTATCCCCGGGGAAAGAGAATGCTACCCAACCCAGGGATTGACAACCTTGCACATTTGTCGATTTGTATAACCAACCAAATGCAGTCAATTAAAAAGATGTCGAACAAAACCAAAAGAACTCCTTCCATCATAGTGTATCTAATAGTCTGTGCTCAACAAAGAATGTTTTTCTATCCTTATCTTCTACCACTTTACTTCTGCTATCACAAGAATACTCCCTTCAATGTTAAATGATAGCCATTTTGTTATTGTCTAAGCACTCTGCAATGTTATGGCTGGAAAGGGTCCTTAAGGATCAGTCAACTCAACAATTCAACAAATGAATGACTAAATAAAAACTGTAATAGCTGCTTTGCTGCTTTCTATCAGTTGTGCCAATGACAATGCCAATTCTGTGATGACTACAACTCAGCAGTTAAACAGCAGCCTGGACTCACCTAACCTTAGAGGAAAGAATGGTGGTTTGGTTGACTGCTTTGCCACATACAAGTGGAGGTTTAAAAATGTTAACCAGGGATATGAGCATGGTTTACCAAGCCAATGACACTAGATAGCTCTCTACATATTGATGGAAGTACATAAAAACACTCATGGAGAAGGTTCACTAGGCTAAGCAGTGACACAGGCTCTCATATTAAAAGCTGCATAGGTAATGCCTCAGCTAACGACCACAGGGAGCCCTTTTTAGGCTAGCCAAGCTTCCCAAGGAAAGAATTAAACCCCTGTACCTTGTGACTATGAGGAAAACACCTTAACCATTATGCTAACCGCCAAACCCAAATGACTAAATCAGGCTCGAACCTGGCACCTCTTACATTAATGACAAGACACATAGCCACCACAGTTATGCTTAGGGCTTAAAAGAGAAATACCTCCATTGTTGGCATCATTAGATACGAGTGAGGATGCACACAACCACGTCTGCCTAAATAATGGTGTCTCTGGTCAGCTCTCCCCTTTATGCTGGTACTAATCCAGTGATAAGAGGAATAAACAACCTCAAGATCAGTACACAGGATGGCTAATTGTCATCAGGAGAGAAAAATCATCTAACATACATGTGCAAAAACTGGATTCTTTGAATGGAATTGCTAAAAAGATATTTCTCCTTGCCACTATGATGCAACTATTAATGAGTTCACTATATAGGTAGAAGGGTGCCAGGCAAAGACTCATGAGAAGTATGGGTATGGGGGCAACAGAAAAAAAAAGATGAACATTTTCAGATGAAAAAAGATTGTAGAAAATCTCGCTTTATTCAGAAAATATACTGTATCATTCTTCTTTCAGAGAGGGTTCCTGCCTTACCAATTAACAGAATTTCATGGCCCTGTATTCCAGGCTTCCTCATCCTTCCCCAACCCCCACACCACAAAGCATCATTCAAGGGATTTATGTAATTTCTCCTAACATTTTGAATGTCGAGTGATACAAATGACATCCTAAACATCCAATTAAAAAAAAAGAAAATCAATAATAGCTTTCTTACAGGCAGCATGTCCCACTGTGCCACCATATCCTCTGCTAATTAATTATATATATATATATATATATATATATATATATATATATATATATATATATATATATATATATATATCTATGGGCCAGATTCAGGAAGCCTCCGTGTAAGAGTTATAACTCTTACACGGAGGCTGCAGTTAAACGGTGTGATGTCAGCATGTCATGCATATGCATGAGGTGCATGAGGCATGCTGAATCACACTAGTAACTCTTACACGGTCCGTGTAAGAGAGTAGGGGGCGTGTCTGTAGGCTAAGCCCTGCAAGCGGACACGCCCGGAAGACTAGAATGGCTGAAAGTAAACAGCCACGAGAGGCCATGGAAATGTGAATAAACACACTACACAACACATGCCCCGACTGACCATCAGTGTATAAAGTGAAGAGATGTTATAAAATTAAATTAAAACCTGTTTTTTTTTTAAAACCCCGTAAATGTTTGCTACTGTGTGCGCTCGTGCTGGGTGTGCTACTAGCGCAATCACAGTTAGCAGTCAGTGGAAAAGGATATAAGAACTAAATATGCAAAGTAAGCCAAGAAGTAATAGCTTAGCGGTAGAGTTGCCGGCCTAAGAGTAGGCAGGCAGGGTTCGAGCCCCCACAACAACCTTTTCTTTTGTAAATAAGCACTAAAAAGCCCCCTGACAGTATTGTACAAATGTAAATGTATTCCCTTTTGTAAAATGGAATGAAATGGAGCATATATTTTGAAGTAACACAATAATAAAAATAGTCAGAAATGTACTGATAGCTAAGCTGCTGTGAGACAGACTGCCCGTAGCTGAGTACTGTTTAACAAGCTGCAAACTGCATGCCCGTTGCTAAGCACCAGTTTAATAGGCTGAAACTGTTTGCAACTAGCTGTGCTTAGCTGAACATGTGTGTCACTAGCCAATTAAGATTTATCCCAGCGCACACCGTTTGCGCCGCTCCCACAAGCTAACTGCCAGTGCGCATGCGTTAGCTCCGCGCAAAGCGCAGACCTGGTTTTAAGTGCTTAAAAGTGCTTTTGGCATGTTTGATTGACAGGTCCTCAACTCAGTTCTGTAAGGAAAATCAAAAATCAGTTGCCAGATTTGAACCCAGGATACCATGCACTAGAGTCAAGGTACTAAACCACTAAGCCATGACAGCAATACCTAGAAATGCAGAAATAGCATATATATGGGATAAAATCCAGAATGGAGCATGATAAAGCATTTTCAGTGAAGTAGATACAATTCCAAAACGGCCAATCAGAGAAATGTGCGGGAAAAGCGGCATATATAAGCCCCATAGGTGGGAATACACAGCAGAAACGATTGTAGAACAGACCTGCAGTCAGAATGAGTGGAGTAGGTGAGGGACGTTGCTTTCGAGCACAGCGTTGGGGCGTTGAGGAGTCCAGATACATGGTCTGGCTCCTTGTCCATCATCACGAGGCCCAACTCATGCAGGGCCAGGTCTCATGGGGAGCGTACAGGGCAGAGGCATGGGACCAGTTGGCTCGTGATCTGACCAGTGCTACTGGCATTCCACGCACTGGTGAGCAGGTCCGTCACCACCATGCGGACCTGAAGCGATGCAAGCAAGACCAGTTGACCGAATGGATCCAGGAGGCCCGGGATATGCCCAACGCCCCACTACTGAGTAAGTTACATTTTACTTATGTATGTAAGGATTTCAACTGGCTGATACTATGGAGATGTGTAGTCCAATATTACTTCTTTCGTATTACAGCTGCAGGTGTCCGCTCTATGAACCATGAGATGCATGCCCGTAGGCTGGTGCGGCTGCCACCATGCAGGTTAGTAACCCCACCCAGTACTTGTAAATAAATATTATACTGTAGCATGTATCAGAACACTGCAGTGTATTGATTAAAAGTAATATAATGTGCAAGCAAGATTTGAAAGTCTGCAGGTATGGCTGCAACAAGTTCATCAGTATGCAAGTGTAACTGGAAATATAATTGATAGAATTAAACAGTGCTGTAATACAGATGTCCCACCATTAATTAAAATAGTGTAACCTGCAGTAGTCTCAAGAGTACAGCTTCAGAATCTGAGGTAGTCACATGTGAGATATATCCCTGTTGAAATGCTGAATCATGACAGAAGTGAGGCTGTTGGAAAGTGTTTGAATCACCACCAGTCTAACATGTGAACAAAGCCTAGAAGTAGCAACCTGAACTGTGAAGTTGCAGGATGTGTGAGAGTGACAGAAAGGGTCATGTATGAATAAATAAAGTAGTAATAACCCCTGAATATATTAGCCCCAGTGTGTTTCTACAGAACTAAATGCATGTGGGAAGTACAACTTAATATCCCAAACTGATTTCAGTGTGTCAGAATCTGGAATGTCTAGGCCAAATTCTGTATATGGTGATCACAGTAAACAATTTGCAGATAGAATGAATGATTATCTGACAGACTAAACAGCCATAGTTGTCCCCTGTCCTGTCATCAAAGTGTAGCAGGATGATGTATCTGATCAAATTCAAAATAAGTAGGATAGTGATGTATTTGTAACAGGTCTAGCATGATAGTCAAATAAAAATTATTTTGAAACATCAGCTTCAACTTAATTGTGTACCTATTACAAATGTAAATCAATGTGTAACATATGAATGTGTCATCACTTTCTATCTCCACCCAACCCTATAATTCCATATAACAATACCCACTAAATAATGGTATGTGAACATTTCATTAATCATGGACATTTGTCCGTTCAAAAATATATGCATGTCTGTTCGTGCATGTGCCCTGTTCATACCTGCAAATTTGATGGCCTGTTGCCATTAATCAACCCTGCATGTTGTTTGACTGTGTATTTCTGTTCAAATAATGCATGTGATATTGATATGCCCTTGTTCAATGGTGTTAATATCTGGGTGTTTGTTTGATGGGAATACCAATGCATGCTGTTACAACTAATCTGAATGGAATAAAATGCCACTAACCCAAACTAACATAACTACTCACAAACCTAGAACGCTTGGGAAGGCAGGTCCCAGCGGACCCACCTCTCCCACCTCAGCTGGCGACTGCACCTGGCACTAGTGCCCAGGCCGGACCCCCCTCCGGTGGCCCTGTGCCACCTTCGGGTGGAAGCGCTGCAGGGGATGGGGCCGGTCTCCCCTCTGCAAGTGTGGCCGGAGGGGTTCGTCCACTCACCCTCCAAGGTGTCCGGTCTGTGGTGCGAAGGGAGATCCAAGACTCTGTTCTTGGGCCCCTACGCCAGCTTGAGGCTCGTGTGGCACAGCTAACGGCCCGGCCGTTGCCCGCCTACACAGCCCCAGCACAGCCCGTCCTGGGCTGTGAAGGAACAGTGGCAACTGCCTATGGGTGGGGATATCAGTTCCACTGTTGCCATCTGTGGGCTCATGCATCTTGGATATCCCAACCTCCGTCCCCGTCAATTGTGTAAACCCCCCACGTGTGTCATACACCGCCCCTGTATGCATCTTGTCTGTCTTGTCTGTTAACCTACCCAACCTACCTCCCCAGCTATACCGACTTCCTTCACCTGACATACCACTCTCACCTGAAAAAAAAAAAAAAGGGCACTCTGTACCCACAAAAAATTACGCCCCATACATAGCTGTCCATGTCGCACACATGTCTGCTTGACATTGAAACAGTTAATTACAATTGGCTCTACAACAAATATTAATGTTGTCCTGACACCTCTCTCAGGGGTGAAAGGTTTCCAATGTCTCACCAAAATACATGGAAATGCACAGCTGTTGCTGCCAAAGACATGGGCATCTATGGGCCTTACCTACATCCCTCCTGCAAATCCCACGCTTGTTTCCCTACTGTCTTACCCTCTTTGTGACCCCTTTTTCACCACTTTCCTGTCACCCCTTTTCTTTTCTTTCAAAGAAATTAGCGCGGGTGTGCGCTTGTGTTAGCAGAGCTCACCGCCAGTGCATGTCGTGAGCTCAGCAAACAGCGCAGACCTGGTTTAAAGTGCTTAAAAGTGCCTTTATGGCACTTTGATTGACAGGTCCTGTACTCAGTTTGAAAGTTTGCAAAGAAAAATAAATTCCCACTGTCAGTCTCGAACCCAGGACCTTGGTAACATTAGTCTGTATGACCTACCACTAAGCCATGCTTGCCTTACAAGAACACAGTGCTAAAATAAATATAACATGTAATAGTAAAAATCAGTATAAAAGCAATATAGGAGATGTACTATCTGAAGCATGTCAGGCAGAGTTTTAATGGCCAAATTACTGGATTCCCATACTAGGTCAGTGTTAACAGAAACAGCCCTGCTACTTGTTAGCTTGTACATAATAAAGTAAGGTAATGTACATATATGAAGGTACGTATATCTACACATACAGATATATAAATATATATAAATACATATGAAATATAGTTGTAGGTGTCAGTATCCATACACACTCACTACAGGAAACAGTGAACATAAATGCAGCAACCTGAATCTGCAACACAGCCTGACCCCTGTGTGACCTACTTACCCTTCTAACTGCTTAAAGGTGGCCTCAGCACTTTGAGTGACAGGCCCTGTACTCAGTTTGAAAGCTTGCAAATAAAAATAAATTCCCACTGTCAGTCTCGAACCCAGGACCTTGGTAACATTAGTCTATATGACCTACCACTAAGCCATGCCTGCCTTACAAGAACACAGTGCTAAACTAAATATAACATGTAATAGTAGGAATCAGTATAAAGGCAATATAGGAGGTGTACTATCCAAAGCATGTCAGGTAGAGTTTCAATGGCCAAATTACTGGATTCCCATACTAGTTCAGTGTTAACAGAAACAGCCCTGCTACTTGTTAGCTTGTACATAATAAAGTAAGGTAATGTACATATATGAAGGTATGTATATCTACACATACAGATATATAAATATATATTAATACATATGAAATATAGTTGTAGGTGTCAGTATCCATACACACTCACTACAGGAAACAGTGAAGATAAATGCAGCAACCAGAATCTGCAACACAGCCTGGCTCCTGTGAGACCTACTAACCCCTTTAACTGCTTAAAGGTGCCTCCAGCACTTTGATTGATAGGCCCTATACTCAAGTCACAAGCAGAATATAAGCATACTAGTAGGCCCTACCCCAAGACCATTGTAACACTAGTCTGTATGACCTACCACTAAGCCATGACTCTCATACAGGAATATAGTGCTAAATAAGTGGAACATGTAATAGTAGGAATGAAGATAAAGGCAATATAGTATGACTACTAACTAAAGCATGTCAGGCAGACTTTTATAGTCCCAATTACTGGATTTTCCCATACTAGTGTAGTGTTAACAGAAACAGCCCTGCTAATTGTTAGCTTGTACCCAATAATGTCAGCTAATGTACATATATGAAAGTATGTATATGTACACAGATATATATATATTTATATAGCAATACATATGACATATAGTTGTAGGTGTCAGTATGCATACACACTCACTACAGGGAACAGGCAAGAGAAATGCAGCAACCTGAATCTACAACACAGCATGAAGCATGGGAGATGTACTAACCTTCACACTCACAGAACACTGTCAACAGCATACCAGCATGGTCCACGCCCTACAATCTGAAAGGGCAACGCCTATCTCACATACCCTTTTATAGCAGTGTCCTGAAATCACAGTGAGACATGCAATCAGTACACACCTGGCTGCATGCAATTAGCAAATGCTGTCTTACAATTGGTGCAGAGGCCATCACATGGACCTATGCAGATACCTACAAAAGCAATGAGTACCCACACTACACTCATGCAATACATTCATTGCACAAAACCGACAGAGAAAGAGAGAGAGAGAGAGAGAGAACAAAACAGAAATAAAGACAGCCAGCAGCAAAACCAGCAGCAGCAGCAAACTTCAAGCAGCACCAGTGACACAGCAACAGCTGCCACAAACACAGGTAATGCAAAGTAGCAGGTTAATACTGCGTTTACTGTGACACCTCCAAATGTATCATAGTTCACTATCTATAGGTATGTGCATGAGATAGGTTGTGTGTACATAGTCCTGAAATATAAACATATGTAATATTGCTGTACATGTTACCCATACTTAACACTTCCATAGCTTAGAACACAAGGCCAGTTGTGCATATGATGCAGTAGTTCCCAGGGTCAGTAGAGGTTCCTCCTCATTGGTGTGGGACCACTGTGTATGTATGGCACTGTTCAGGTACATATCCTGTAGTATGGCCAGGGATTAATATCAGTCTGTCATGTGGTGCTATGTCCTCCAGGGGTGAATGTAGCACACATCCAGGGATACCATTTCGTAACAGTGATGCTATGTGTTCTGCAATGATGAAGGTGGCTCTCACCTGGACATGTGAGAGGATAGGGAGGTGACAGTCATTTGGGATAACTAATACCACATGTGTAGGAGAATGGGGGGGGGGGTACCTGCACCTAAACTGTCTGCAACAATGTTGCCAATATCTGTGCATGTGGTGAATGTGAAGCATCTTAACACTGCTGACCACAGATGCCTTGCTGTCATGTGAATCTGCCCTGTGCTGCAGTAGCCTCCTACTATTGTTATACAATATGCCTGTATCTGTACTCCACTGGACAGGATTAATAAGTGGTGTGCAGTTGTTCTGGGTTAGATATGTGTGTGCACAGTACATGCAGTATGTGGGATGTCTGTGGTAAGCATATGCAAAGGTGCTGGCGGTGTGTGTTGTGGCTTCCACTGGCCCAATGGGCTGCATGGATAGCATCACTGTCATAACTACTGAATAACTGTGTAATTAAATGCATACATAGCAAGGTAGTGTACTGTGCTTGTGGTGTTGTTCGGATATGTAAATCCAGGCTGAGTAATGTGTGCACATCACAGGGTTGGGTTGGATGGCAACACACATCCAGTATGTAGGGATGAACACCCAGAATGTGTCAGTCGTGTCGCCTGTGCAGAAGTATCCGGCCATTACCTGTGCATCCCCACAACACACACACATGCAACATATGGCAGAAGTACTATAGCAGTACACACATGTTCATAGGTTCATACTAGGCTATTTGCCCTAGGGCATTGGTAAGCCTAGTAGAATGTGTTTGTCTTTCACCACCCAATTACAAGTTATGCTGCTATGCCCTTGTCCGATGTTAGTATACTGTGCCTCTGTCTAACAGTGACATAGAAGTGATACCTGGGGTACAACTATGATCTACATCCAGTCATCCAGATTCCTATGGAAGAGAGTCAATGAGGGACTCTGCCTAACCTGTAGTGTCAGCTCATTACAGAGTGAAGGGAGCCTCTCAGTCAGGAATATGCCCCTCCAGCATGTCCATGGATGTCAGTGCTGAGGTCCAGCTCTCCTGAGCATGTGGCTGTATGGGACTCTGATTGCCTGAGGTGCAGCATGTTCATTACTGCTGGGTAGGACATGGCTGTATATGGCACGCACAGATTGCCTCTGAACCGGCAATAAGCCACTGAGTCCAGCTGGATTTACTTTACCTGGGCAGCATATGACATCTGTGTGAGCCATTGCATCCCCTTGATGAGGTACTGTTGTCCTGTACCAGTTGCTGTGGGTGTCTGGTTAGGTACATCCCAAAAGGTGCATTGTATGCAATTATAGGCTTGATGATGGATGAGTAAAGAGGCACAATGACCTCCCCTGCCATACATGTGAATCCCTCATGATTAGCTGGGCTATATAACATGTCTTTCAATCCACATTGGCCATGTGGTTGACAAATGACAGACCGCTACCATGTTTCTACCCCAGGTCCCCAACTACGTCTTCTGTACTCAATGGCCTAACACCTATGTTGTACTGTGCCACCAATGTGGAGGCGTGGGAATCTGCATTGAATACTGATACTCCCCTCCTTTGTTCAAGTGTTGTGGCCGACAAGAATGGTAACAGCTATAACCTGGTAGTACTGGTGTGCTCCTGTGAAACCTGAAACAGGTTCATGTTACTGCACAGATATCGATGTCCAGCATGTCAAGTAGGGTTTTGAGTGTGTGCATCCTTAGGTCTAGACTTCTGGTGTTGAGTAGCATCACTCTCACTTCCTCATCCTTTGTGATACAAATGGATGTGGGTTTGCCTTATGAGCCTTGCCTAATACAGGCACTATGGGTGTAGCAAGAGTCTCCGCCAAATTCCAATGGGACAGGGGTGACAGGTGCAAGCTGTCCCTAGCAAAGCATACCACCCCAAGATGGCAGGCATTGGCACACCTGTGAATGACACCAGTATGTCAGTCAATTGTTGGAAGGGATCATCGTGCCTTGATATTGTGGCATGGTTCTAGGTGAGGGTAGGATGCTACTCAAGGTCAGGGTCAAACTGTCTTGGGCTACGTGCTCAGAGAGCTCTGTACTGTCTCATGTCATGTAGTCCAGGGAGGAATGTGTCAGGCCATTCACACCAGCATGGACAGTGACTGAGTCATACCTGTACTTGCCTTGGGGTTACCTGAGTGTTTGTGTTATGTGGCAGGTCATAGTGGCCGACAGGCTGCACACCGTGACCCTCACCTCATTAAGCCTGGTGAGCGTGATGTTAGTGTGCCTGATGATAGAGGCACCTAGTACAGGTGTATGAGGTGTGTTGTTTACTGTTAATGGCTGTGAGTGTTCAGCACATTGGCTTTGTGTGATATGTGTTGCACATGTTCGTTTCCGTGGTAGTGGTTGCATGGATGTCTGCTTAGGAGGTCTCTGCTGCATAGGCATAGCTGTGGTCCGAGCCTACAAGTATGTTTATGTGTGATCATGTGTTAGGTCCGCTGTTGTGGTAGGTCTATGTGAGACTGGAAGTGTAGTGTGTGGTCTCCTTGGCCACCTGACTGGTTATGGCGGTATTGAGTAGACAGAGCCTAGCCTCCAGTTTGGTATATGGTTGCATCACTCACATGAGTTTGAATTTGTTGTTAGGAGGAGGGGTTGTCTGTGTACATGCATCTGTTCCAACATTGTCTCTGGAGTACCACACTCACCAGCTGGACTGGGGAGGGAACTGACAACTGACCTCTGGACATGCTAGAATACTATTCTGAATTCTGTAATAATTAATGATTGAAAACAAGGTACAGTGGGGAGTGAGGGTGTACTGACATTACCTACAACTGCTGACTGATATAAAAGCGTCAGTGAGCAAGTGCCAGGTAACCTAAGTGCAATGTGTCACAATTAAGTAAATGCAACAATGAGAAGCAGTCACTTGCTGTCATGTGTAACATGGAAATACGTACAGTAAGCAATGCAGATATCAGTAGTGAGTCACAGGCGTGTTGACAAGCTGTGTACTATGTGGAAGTAGCATACCAGTGAAATAACAAGCTAACAAATAACAAGCATATAAACAAAGGTAGATCCAGGAGGCCTGGATGTAGTGGTTGCTACAGCAAACAAGGTGTAGCAATGTCAGTAAGATACAGCTCAGATATGCAGGCACTATAAACCTGAAACCAGATGTCCCCAGCTATGAATGGCAGAGTACAGCCTATTGTCACACACGAGTGCAGACCACAAACCTTGTTAATGTTAAATAACTGGCCTGAAGGCCAACTGCCCATACCAGAACTAATACACTTGTACACTGGGCCCTCAATCAGCAGTGCCCAACTTCAATGGATGAAAGATATGTGTCCTGCCACCACAGTGCTTGCCACCAACCTCCCTAATGTAAAACAACTGGTCTGAAGGCCAAGTGCTTAGTACAAATGACATAGAATGATAGCTACACTGTAATCAAGTTTTAACCAAGCAGTAATAAGTAGAAGTTAATACTCCCTGTATAGAATGTGTACCATGTATTGTTGAGATACTATGCTGATAACCTGTTTGTGTACCTTTCCAGCTTGACATGGCTCCAAAAGGAACCCATCATATTCTGCTGCAGAGGATGGCGTGATTCACCAGAGCCTGGTGCGTGACTATGCCATCCTGTTCTCACGCACCACCCAGAATCAGCAGGAGAGGTCTGCACTGTGGCAAAACCTCGTTAGCAGGATAAATGATGTTGGCATGCATGATAGGACATATGAGCAGGTGAGACATCACTGCAGTGATTTGATAAGAAATGTCCGCCAGCGTGCTGCAGATATCCGCAGGCAACAGGTTGCCACAGGTGGGGGGGGTGGCCACACATCCCCCATCACCAGACAGGAGGGGCTACTGCTAAGTGTTGTGGATCCAGCCCCAGAACAACAACAGCAACACTCATGCATCATGATGGAGGTTGGATCCACACAGCAGCAAGACACCGAGCGTGCAGGTAAGATGCCATATTCATTTATTGTTATTACTTTTACATTTGTTGACCCAGATAGTCTAGCTGGATATATGTCCATTTTCAGTAGAGGCCTGTGGAGAAAAGCTCCACACATAACGTAATAAAGGCAGACAGACAAGTTGTTAATACAGACAGCCAACATGATAGAATTGTACACCAGCCTGTTAACTAAATCAACATACATGTAAGGAACTCAAACAGTTTAGAGTCATACACAATGTACCGTTGGTTTAAAAGCAATCCTACCTAAAGCATAACGGTTATGCAATAAGGCAAAAGCCAGATACATAATAGTTAGGGCTCAGAAGGGTAGAGAAGTAGAAGGAGTATGAAAGATACAATGATATGGAAGAGGCAGGAGTCAAGAAGGGAAGTGAGGAAAAGAAGGAAGACAGTCAAGAGGATGTGGGAGGGATGGGAGAAGTAGGTCAGAGCATAGAAGGACATCAAGGTGAAAGAAACAGGGTAGAAGCTAGTTTCTATGCACAATGAGGGGTTAAAGGTAAAGAGAGGGTAGGGAGAGGGACGTTAGCCTGTACTCCAAGAAGAACAAAGCCAGTGGTTTTGGAAGTACAGTTTGAGGTGTCGTTTGAAGAGAGGTAAGGGTGAGATTAGAGTTAACCCCTGGTATGTACATATGACTGTTCTGTACACTGTTACTTCATGCACGCATAAGGTGTGCATGTGGTATGTATCTGTCATCATGATATATATACAGACATTATGTGCAGCTGATGTGTATAAGGGAACTAGTGTACTACTGTACTGTATCATGTGCAAAACAAATGGCACACATGTGCCCACTGACATTACTCTCTTCACACTTCCAGGTCCCTCCCATCTAGCAACGAGGCAGGCCATACATGCTGGTGAGTCTTTTTAACATTATCTGTAAAGCAATTTATAAAACTAGGAATAGTAGTGTAACTCTGTAGTAGACTTGCTGGTGACTGTGTTCACAATACCCGTAATACAGTTGTAGTAGATTGAGTAGTGTAACACGGTACTGATGTGTGTGTTTACTGTGGGGTGTGCATGTGTGCAAGCGTGCCTGTGCCCAAGTGTGCATGTGTGTTAGTGTCCATGAGTGCATGTGTCCATTTCTGAATGTGTGCATTAGTATTGAAATGCATCTCTGTCAAATATGTATGGAGACTGTAATCTGTGTTCCATGTTTTCCTCCTGTAGGTTCTGGTGCTGCTCTGGTGACCTGCAGCAGGGAACCTGAATCTTGTGCCCCAGGTACTGATGATGATGAAATGTCTGTAATGGTGCAGGAAGGTGTGTCTGGGTCCACCATTGGTCAGCCAATTGACAGTACACAGCTTTCAACCCGTCAATGCGCACAGTCATCCTGCCGTTACATCCTTTGTCACCATTGTCCCTAGGTGATGGACAGTCTGCAGTGGGCATAGATCAGGGTAATGTGGTACCTGTGGTACATGCATCCCCACAAGGCAGCCATGAGCAGGGGCCTCCAATGGTACCACGCAGACAGTCGCCCATGGGTTCTCGTGGGGGCATCCGTGGCCGTACTGCCTCTGGCCGGCGTGCCCAAGGAGGTATGTCAACCTCCACTATGTTTGAACTGTCATGCAGGCACAGGCACGTATGGAAAGGCACACCAGACAGGGTCTGAGGGAGCTGAGAGAATGTCGCACAGCCATGACAGATGGCATGCGTGGCGTTGTGAATGCTATCCGTAACTTCACAGATGTCGTTGACAGCCGTTGTGGGGGCATAGAACAGCTGCTCCACAACCAGATGTCCATGGGCCAGGGCGATGGTGTGCGTTTGCGACGTCGGTGTGCCCGTATGCCAGCAACAGCACCAGCTGGCAGTGGCGCGGGCGACAACAGGCCCACTCGCGCACCCCAAGTGCCAGCACCAGCCCCAGCAATGCTGGGTCTGTGCTGTCATCAAGACGCCCCAGGAGACCACGTGCACGTGGCTCTGGACAGTCCCAACAGGGAACTGTGTCCAGTCAACACACCCCTGCTTCCGATGACAGTACCCAGTCTGGGTTAGTACGGATACGGCCCGTAGCACCCTGCCAGGCACAGGTACCGTGTCCGTGCCCACAGACACTGATCTGGATGACCTGACAGGTGCAGTCTGTGGCTGTCCACAAAACCCTGTACATGGCAGCCATTATGTGGGACTGTGTGCGTGCTTACACACATGCAGAAACCTAACACCTAGGGCAAACACATACACACACACACTGCACCAACACCGGTCCACCCTGTACTGCTGCCCCTCACAAACACACATACACACACATGTCAATTGGTGTTACCAGTGGCTGGCTTGGGCATACCTAACCCACACCCTGTGCATATGATGACACTGTGCCACCTCCTGCATACTACAACATCGGTGCAGGTAAAGGTAAACACGTTGCTGATGCACAGGGTGACTACATAGATGTGTATAAGTAGTAACATGTTGGTAACTGTTCACTGTTCCAGTATAATTGTGTGTATATCCCAGCAGTCCTGCTGCAGTAACTGTATGACTGTCCTCAATTGTTATATGCACCCATACTACTTACCAAAGTGTACCAGCTGCACACCATCACATGCTAACATTGACTATGGCAATGCGCATCTTGTGCTGTTACGTAGATTCAGCTATATGTAACTGTTCTGTCACACATGCATTTATACACACCCTGCTACCCACACACATGCACACGCTCACCTGCCATTCCCATTATTTATCACCCTACATGAGTAGCTGTTGATACATGACAGGTACACATTTGAGAAGTGCACTATGTTGTTTACTACTGGCGTCCCCTTCTCTACCTGTACTCACAGGGTGCAGGCAACCTCATCGGTTGAAAGATGTAATGTGCATCAGGTACTGTAGTACCCTGATTGCCACATCAAACATGTTTCCCATATGGAAATGCACACACAGACACATCCCACATCCACACACTTGCCACATTCAGGCTTCAGAGCACTATCTAGGTATATTTGGGTACATGTGCGTGTTACAGTAGCATGTAACACTATACTGAGTACTGGCAGTTGTCTGTTGTCATGTTGTCTGTATAGAATAAAAGAATTGTTTGATTATCCTACTCCGTTTTGTGGACATTACTTGAAGAAGTGTTACCTTACATGTGTTATTGGTACCACCACCTTCTCTTTTGTAGTTTTGTTTGTATAGGGTGCTATCAACATCACTGCTTGTGAAGGGTAATGACCACCCTGCAGTGCATAGCCCCATGTGGCAAAAGCCACATCCCACCCCATCATTGTGCACACACACTAACCCCACCAACAGTAAAACACATACTTTCCATTTGCAAGATTCAAACCCATACCTAACTGTGTTATGACAGTAGAAACAGACACATTAGCAGAGTGTGCTATTTGCAGTAGTTGGAGAAATCCTTACTAACGCTGTACTTAGAGGGTGCTGACATCATCTGTGTGTAGGAGGAGGGATGTGCACCCTGTAGTGTGTTCTCCCAGTTGTCAAAAGGCAGTTAACCCTCCCAGCATAGTGCACACACATAAACCCCACTCATACTAACACACATACATTCCTTTTGCAGGATTCAAACCCCTACCTAACTACGTTATGACACTGGAGAAAGGCGCATTAGCAGAGCGCGCTATGCGAATTACTGGAGGACTTTACTACAGGTAATATAGTTATACAGTCCTGACATCAGTGTTTCAAAAGGGGAATCTGCATCCTGTACTGTACTGTCACAGTTGCTAATAGGGACATTTCCAACACACACATCGATGTGTTTGAGGTTTGCATATATGGGGGATCCAGTACTCCAGTGTGATGAGTATATGGTTTGATTGCAACAATGAGGGATATACTCTGAGTGGTGAGCTGTTTGTACTCATGGTTGTGATGATCAGGTCTAGTATATCTGCCCCTCTTGTGGGAAGGTTGGTTACCTGTTCCATAGCCAAAAAATGTCTGATCTATGGGAACCCTAGAGCTTGGGTATTGTGGCTTGTGTAATGTTCACAGTCTATGTTTGAGTAGCTGACGTCACCCAGTATGATGGTGTTTGCAGAGTAATCTAAACTGTCCTGTGTCAGCATGAAGGCTGTGTGGGAGTCCTGAGTTTGAGAGGGTGCTGTAAGAGCTCCTCTGTGTCTCTTGCCATGTGGTCCAGGGAGGTACGTCTCAGGTTGTTTGCACCAGCATGGACAATGTCTGCCTCATAGCTGTACTTGCTGTGGAGTGACCTGTGTGCCTGTGTTATGTGGCACATGCTATCACCCGACAAGTAGCTAACTGTGACCCTCACCTTGCTCTGTCTGGAGGCGGCACGTCTGTCAACAGCTCATGTCAAGCAAGTTCACACCCCTCATAAATGATGTGGAAACCTTCAAAGGCCCAAGGCCTGTTGACAATATGGACCAGACTGCAGATACCTCTATAAAGGCATTCTATGGACACATTCAGGAATGCATGGATCATGAAGCCACATATGAAAGCATGACCCAATTCTCCAAAGGCAGATGTCCTGGGTGCGGACACCAGCCATAAACACACTATACAATAGAAGGATGACGCCACTACATGATACAACAACCTCCCAAAATGTGAAGGCACCACTGATGAGTATTGGAAGACAACTACAGGCACCCATATGATTGTCTAAGGCCATCTTTGAGAGAGGGTTCCACAAGCCACTGAGGATAATCACAAGGCTGCCTGTAGTTATGTTAGTAACCTGGGTGGTACTACCCAGATATGCTCAGAGGTAATCCAAGATGTCACACAAAATACAAAACATGCAGACATTGCCATCATCCTAGTGGGCAGGTTCAATGCTGCCTTCTCCCCACCACACCAAAAGGGCAAATATGTCTCGCGGCACAGTGCTGCCCCCCCTGACATCACAGATGCTCAGGTAAGAGATGCCCTTCCCAAAGCAATAAACACTGCATCAATGGGACCAGACAGTGTCCCAGGCTGTGTCCTACATGAACCACGAGAAGAGCTACACCCAGACATAACACCACTGTTCAATCCCAGCCTTAATACACGATATGTGGCCAGAGAGTGGCATACAGCAACAGTGGTCCCTCAACATTCAGGTGGTGCCTTCACGGATCCTGGACACTACTCGACCCATATGTCTGACTAGCTTTGTCTGCAAAGCTATGGCAAGGATCATCATGAACCTCACATATCTAGATATTGTGGACCTACAGACATGTCACCATACACAGTTTGGCTTTGTCAATGGCAAATCCTGCCTCTCCAACCAGTTTGATTTCTTTGAAACAGTCACCAAGGCCACTGTCAAGGAGAAGGAGGTCTACACAGCCTACCTGAACCTTGCATAAGCCTTGGATACAATACCCCAGTTGTGCATTCTAGGAAGCTCACCAGTGTACATATTAACCCCTATGTCACTATGGGTATTGCACAGTGGCTCAAGGGCAGAACACACATGGTAGAATTGCTGGAGCCATGTCAGCCTCCAACCTGGTACAAGTGGTGTCCCACAAGGCACAGCCCTGGGAGCTGTCATCTTCATTATATATTTATCATAGGTACAGGCCAACATGGAAGTACTGTGGCTCAGCAAGTCGCAGGTGACTGCAAACCGGACACCATAATCAACTCACCAGCTAACACACGCACCCTCCAAAGGGACTCTTGCAAACACACGACTTGTGCCACAGCCATGGCCTCAACGTGAATGACAGAAAGCGTATAGTCATCCCCTTTGTCAAACACAGAGTGACCACAACGTACCACATATGTGTTAATCCATTAAGTGCAGACGAAGGAATTATGGACCTTGGGGTACACAGGTTGATAGCATTCTACCATTTGACAACAACATGGACAAAGTGGTTAGGTAAGCATGTTATATGGGCCACATCATCATGGGATCCACATGTAGATCAGGGGTGGACATTGTGCCCTTTACTCATCCCTCATCATGCCCATAATTGACTATGATGAACCTGTCGGCATGCACCTTACCAGACACCTGCAGCAACTGGAGATACCACATATGTACCTCGACAAGGGGATCAAAGGGCTCAAACAGATGCCACATACTGACTGGTTAAAGTAACAGCAGCTCTACTCAGTGACATACTGCCTCTTCATAGGCAATCTGTGCCTGACATAGAAGGCCAGGTCATACCCTCAGTTAATGGCCATGCTGCATCTCAGAATATCCAGATCCCACCAGGATACACGCTGGAAATACTTGAACCTCAGGAGTGATATACACAGGACATGCTGGAGGGGCACATTCACAACTCAGAGGCTCCCTTCATTCCTGAATATTATCCCAATAGAGGTTAGGCAGACTGACTCAGTGACTATCTTCAAGAGTGATATTAATGACAGGATGTGACATTGTAGGGTTACCCTGGGTATCACTTATGTGTCACTGTGAGACAGAGGCACAGTATACTAACCTTGGAAAAGGGCATAGCAAGACAGATTCACAATGCATGTTGAAAGGCACACACATTCTGGCTAGGTGGATACATGCCCTGGGCAGACATCCCTGTACGAACCTATGGACCTATGTATCTTTATCACCATTGTCCCTATGTGCTGTTAATCACCAATGTAATCTCAATACTATGGTAGCATGTGCAAAGGTCAGTTGTCAGTCACCTCTATGGTACAGTTGTGGAATATGTGTGTCATGTAGTAATGTCACAGCTGCCACATGTACACAGTCAACCCTATCCCTACCCATGGATGTACATCACATGTATGAGATGGAAACACATGGCCAAACTGTGGACTAAGCACTCTGAACCCAGTACTGGCATAACCTGTCTGGTGGCATGAAATACTACAGTGACAGCAATACCAATCTGATGTGGACCTACACGGACAGCAATACAAGCATGGAAACACAACAGGTCAGTTGTGAAGCCTAAGGATAGCATCCTGCATGACTGGCAGACATCTCTGCAGCTGGCACACAGGCATACATTAGGCCTGCACACAGCACGCATAACACATAGCACACAAATCCTGTGTGTCAAACAAGCACAGTCTGTACAGCTATACAACACTACTGCCGCAGTTGTGTTAGGTACTTTATTGTCCAGTACAGTGAGACAATGCTCACCAGGCTGGAAAAGGTGTAGGTCACAGTGATATGCTCATGGGGCACTATGGTTCACCACATAACACAAACATACAAGTCAGTCAGATGCATGGACACATATGACTCAGTCATTGTCCATGCCACCACAGCTGATGTGGGATGTCCCTCACTGGGATACATGATAGGGAACATGGAAGGGATCACTGAGCAAGTGACACAGGCTGGTAGACCCCTGACCTTGGTTGGCATCAGACCCTCACCAGGGATTCTGACAAATTACTGAATGCTAATGACTTAGTGTAGCTACAACACCCTAGCTGAATGGTTCTTAGCATGCAGTCACTGCATTGCTATGGAATACTGTCTTACCACTCCCACAACAGGTGAAAACATGCAGCTCCTGTACATCAACAACATGTAGACTATATGCCCCAGACCAGGTGTGCATCCCTCACTACTAGGCTGATAGCATCTACATCTCACACTGTATATACACATCCCACATGCTGCACCTGCACAGAAGACCACGGTCATAATGTTACTCTGTGCAAATACCATGTATTCACATGTGGCAGGCATCACACATGGTAACTATTGAAGGTCACAGGTACATATGTGTATTTGGTACACACATACATCATGTGTGCATTGCCATAACTGGTTTAATCAATGTCATGCATTATTGTGAGTGACAACCCACACACATGGGCATTCTGTGTGTGCAAAACACACGTGGCATGTCTGTAATCAAAAGCCATACATAATTGTGATATCGTTTAGAAAGGGGTATGTGCATCCTGTGGTGTGTTTTCCCAGTTGCCAAAAGGGATGTTTCTTTCATACACACACTTACCCCCTTCACACACACTTGCCACCTGCTGGATTCAAACCCCTACCTAACTATGTTATGACACTAGAGACGGACGCATTAGCACAGCGCGCTATTCGCATTACTGGGAGGTTTCCTTTCCCCTGATATACTTATAGGGTGCTGACATCATCAGAGTTTAGAAAGTGGAATGATCATCCTGTGGTGTGTTTTCCCAGTTGCCAAAAGGGATGTTTCTTTCATACACACTTACCCCCTTCACACACACTTGCCACCTGCTGGATTCAAACCCCTACCTAACTATGTTATGACACTAGAGACGGACGCATTAGCACAGCGCTATTCGCATTACTGGGAGGTGTTCCTTCCCCTGATATACTTATAGGGTGCTGACATCATCAGAGTTTAGAAAGTGGAATGATCATCCTGTGGTGTGTTTTCCCAGTTGCCAAAAGGGATGTTTCTTTCATAAACACTTAGCCCCTTCACACACACTTGCCACCTGCTGGATTCAAACCCCTACCTAACTATGTTATGACACTAGAGACAGACGCATTAGCACAGCGCTGTATTCGCATTACTGGGAGCTTTCCTTTCCCTGATATACTTATAGGGTGCTGACATCATCAGAGTTTAGAAAGTGGAATGATCATCCTGTGGTGTATTTTCCCAGTTGCCAAAAGGGATGTTTCTTTCATACACACTTACCCCCTTCACACACACTTGCCACCTGCTGGATTCAAACCCCTACCTAACTATGTTATGACACTAGAGACGGACGCATTAGCAGCGCGCTATTCGCATTACTGGGAGGTTTCCTTTCCCCTGATATACTTATAGGGTGCTGACATCATCAGAGTTTAGAAAGTGGAATGATCATCCTGTGGTGTATTTTCCCAGTTGCCAAAAGGGATGTTTCTTTCATACACACTTACCCCCCTTCACACACACTTGCCACCTGCTGGATTCAAACCCCTACCTAACTATGTTATGACACTACAGACGGACGCATTAGCAGAGCGCTATTCGGATTACTGAGAAATTCCTTTTCTCCGATATACTTATAGGGTGCTTACATGATCAGTGTCTGGAAAGGGAATGAGCATCCTCTGGTGTGTTTTCACAGTTGCTAGGAGTAACATTTGGACCAAGTGTGTGAGCATGCCCAGTTCAGCCTTCCCATGGCATGTTGTGTGAAAGATGTCTCATTTATCTAAGTGTGTGAGCATGCCCAGTGTGGGCTTTACATATGTTGAACTCTGCAGCCCATCACATTTGTGGATGAGTGTGACCTTCAACAAATACCTCCAGTTTATGGTTGTGTGTTCTGTGCCATGTTGTGTAGTTACTGTTCGAATGCTTTTTGTGTGAACAAAACAGGGAGTATACTGTGCCTGCAGGTTTTGCATGGGATACTTTGCACACAATTGTCAACATCCGTTCATACTGACCTAACACTGTAGCACTGTATAGTGTAGTGTTTCAGTACTTTCACTGTGGTGGTCAGTATCCTGGGCTTTAGTCCTATCACCGCTTTACATTTCCATAGTGTGCACAACAGCCTGGTTAGGGTCCAGTTGTGCACATCTGCACAAAGGCAGTGCCTCTACAGACCCTGGTAATTACTGCCCCATAAGCTTAACAAGTGTAGTCTGCAAATCTATGGAGAGGATCATAATTGAGCTCATAAACAAAGATATAGGGGACATGCAGACATTGTACCCATCCCATTTTGGCTTGGTCAGGGGCAGATCATGCCTTTTGTACTGGGTTGACATCTTCAAATTGGTCACTTAGGCCATTGTTGGGGAAAGGCAGTCCATACAGCCTACCTTGGCCTTGCAAACACTTTCAACACAATACCCCACTCAGGTATTGTGGAAAACCCTAACAACTGAAATGTAAACCCATATGTCACAAGATGGGTTGCAAACTGGCTTAAGGATGGGACCCACAGGGTTAGAGTTGCTGGCACTATGTTAGACTCCAGGCTGGTCACAGGTGGTGTCACACAGGGCTCAGTCCTTGGCCCCATTGTTTGTCATGTACTTCCCAGAAGTACAGGCCAACATGGGAGGACTTTGGCTGACAATGTTTGCAGATGACTGCACACTGGGCACCATGGTGGACAGTGCATCACACACGGATATCCTTCAGAAGGGACTCACAGTAACTGATAGCTGGTGCCAGGGCCATGGCCTGAAGTCAAAGTGCACAACATGTGTAGACATACCCTTCAGGAAAAGCAAGGTGACCCCAAGCTACCATATAGGTGGCAATCCTCTAAGCACAGAGGAGGTTATCATGGACCTGGGGACCCAGGTTGACAGTCGCCGTTCTTCTGAGACTCACATTGCTAAAGTGGCTAGAAAGACCTTCTACATTGCCCACCTGCTCAGGATGGGATTCACATCCAGATCTAGTGGGTCATTGTTCCCTGTACTCTTCACTTATCAGACCGGTGATCGAGTCGAATGCCCTATTCTGGCTGTATGTCACCCAACATCTGCAGCAATTGCAGACACCCTGAATGTCCCCCACCTAAAGGATCAAGGAACCCCAACAGCTGTCATATGCTGCCAGATTGAAGACACTCCCACTCTATTCACTCACATACCGTCTGCTTAGAGGTGACATGTGCCTGACATGCGAGGCCATGTCCAAACAGGGATTAATGGACATGCTCCACCTCAGAATCGGCAGATCCACCTGAACCACTAGTGCAGGTGACTTACACCTTAGCAGGGTTGTATGTTGGACATGTTGGAGGGATGAAGTTATCACCCAGAGACTCCCTATGCTGTGTAATACAATCCCGGTCCATGTGAGGCAGAGCACCTTGCTGGCTGTGTTCAAGAGGTATCTTGACCTGTGGATGGAAGGTCATACGTTTAACCCGGGGATCGTCACGGTGTCACTGCTGGAGAGAGGCATGACACAATAATGGGCACAGTACTGTTTCCATATAAGGGTGGTGTATGCCAATGAACTCTGTGCTAGGCTTATACCTGCCTTAGGGAAGATAGCCTAGTATAAACCTATGTACCTATGAACCTATCTGACCATGTTGCATTATGTTCAGATGTGAACTACTTACAACAGCCTCATCCAACATCAGTAGTGTATTCCACAACATGGGTGTACATTGGCGAACACTACCGATGTGCCCTAGGCCATTTCTAATGCTAGTCGGAGAGTGTGTTTGTCCATCAACACATTGTAAGTGAAGTTTGCCATGACATATGTCTTGTTTAGTATACTGTGCCTCTGTCTACCTGTGACATAACATTGATACCCAGGGTAAACCTCCCATCTCCCATGCACTCATTAGGATTCCTGTTGAGGGGACTCAACGAGTGTCTCTACGGACAACCTGTACTGGTAGTTTACTCATGTGTGGGGTGGCTTCTGTGTTTTGGATAATGCAGTACAGCCTGTCCTATATATGTCAGTGCTGGGGTTCAGGTCCCTCATGTGCATAGCTCCCTGCCATTCAGATTGTACAAGGTGCAGCATGTGCATTGATTCCAGCTTGGACATGGCTTTCTACATCAGGCACAGCTTGCATCTGGGTGGACAGCATGGCAGTGTGTGGAGCTGCACTCTGTTTAATCAGACTACACATTACATGTGTTCCAGCTCTGTCATACTCCTGGTGAGGTACTGTTGTGGACTTTACAGGTGCTGGATGTGTCTGCATGAGGTACACACCACAGGGGCTGTTGTGGTCATTTCTAATGCTGATGAAAGATAACTGCAGAACCACAATGACCTCCCCTTAGCTAGATGTCAGACAGCATGGACCATGCAATCACAAATAAAAACAGGACCCTCTCCATAAAGGGAAAGTGTCCTGTCTGGTGGACCCCAGCCATAAACAAACTGTATGACAGATGAGGGTTACTAATGCAAGACAGAGCTACATCTCCAAAAGGGAAGACAGCTGTGATCAGCACTAGTAGAAAGCTACATTATCTCATAAAGACATGCAAGGTCAACTTGGGGACATAAATCACCAAAGACAATGAAGGTAACCACACTGATTTCTTCAGTTATGTCAGACACCTGGTTGTGAACCCTCGGATATGCTCAGAGTTGGTACACAACAACATATATTCAGTGACCTGACAGATATTGGCAACATTCGGCGGACAGCTTCAGTGCGATTTACCCCTCCCTCACCCCCAAAAGAAGATAGTTATCACTGCTGTATGTAACCTCACTGTCATCTTGGATGTCCATGTGAGAGCCACACTCAGCAAAGACAAGTACACAGCATCCATGGGACCTGCTGGTATCTCCAGTTGCATGCTATGTGAACTCCAGAAGGGGCTGGACCCGTTGATACAACTGCTATTTAACCTTAGTCTTGCTACAGGATATGTACCTGAACACTGGCGTACGGCAACAGTGGTCCCACTCCACAGAGGAGATGCCTCCACAGACCATGGCAACTACCACCACACAAGCTTAACCAGCCTTGTCTGCAAAGATATGGGGAGAGTCATTATGGAGCTCTTACACAGACACATTACTGACCTACGGACCCTTGTTCCCACCTAGTTCAGCTTTGTACAGGGCAGATCCTGCCTTTTGCACCTAGTTGACTACTATGAAACTGTCAGTAGGGCCATCGATGAGGGCTACGCAGTCCACACAGCCTACCTGCACTTGGCTAAGGCCTGTGACACAATACCACACTCAGGCATCATAGCCAAGCTCAACAGCTGACATATAACAGCATATGTCGCAGGATAGGTTGCAAAATGGCTAAGAAACAGAACCCATAAAGTCAACATTGCAGGTGCCTTGTCAGATTCGAAGCCAGTCACAGGTGGTGTCCCACAAGGATGTGTCCTGGGACCCCTCTTAATTGGTATTTACTTTTCAGATGTGAAAGCAAACATAGGGATGTTGTGGCTGACAAAGTTTGCAGATGACTGCAACCTAGGCACCATAGTGAATACATCAGCCGGCACACAAATACTACAGAATGCCGTCACAAAGGCGGATAGCTGGTGCCAGACACATGGCCTGAAACTGAATGCAACTGATGTGTATTCATCCCCTTTGGGAGGAACAAAGTACCCACAGATCAATACATAGACAGCAACCCACTGAGCACAGACAACAAATCAGACACCTGGGGACACATGTAGATAGTGACATCTCTTTTGACACCCCTGTTGCCAAAGTGGTTAGGAAGACTTTCTATCTTGCCCACCTTATCATGGAGGGTTTTCCATCAAGATCATAGGAGGTCATTGTTCCACTATCCTTCTCCCTTATCAGGCCCATGATTGAATACAAAGCCCCATATGGTATGTACCTCACCCAGCAATTGCAACAGCTGGAGACACCCCAAAAGTACCTACCATGAAGATCAGGGTTCTTCAACACATGTCATATGCTTCCAGAATAGAGGAAATCCAGCTTTGTTCAGTGTCATACCGCATACGTACAGGTGACCTATGCCTGACATACAAGACCATGTCCAATCAGGATTTGGTGGACATGCTCCACTGCAAGCAATCCAAATCCACCAGAGCCATGAGAGCTGAGGATTTGAACCTCAGCACATACATGTATAGGACATGCTGGAGGGACAGAGTCATAACTCAGAGGCATCTCACACTCTAGCAGAGTATCCCAGTCCATGTTTGACAGAGTCCCTCACTGACTCTCTTCAGGAGACATCTGGACAACTGCATATGAGACGGAGGCACAGACTAGACAGAGGCACAGTCATGTTATTCAATTACGTCATGGGTCATACTGTGTCACTACTAAGTCAGAGGCACAATCTTCAGAATCTATTCTGTACACTTATTACCAGTATAAGGGGTGGCAATAGCCACATCACTATGGCTAGGCTTATACATGCACTAGGGCAGATAGCCTAGTAGTAGACTATGACACTATGAAACACCGGTGTATGTGTAGCTATTGTCAATCAAACAGTATGATGTGGTTTGGGGGGCTTGATATCTCCCTGTATTCCAACATTGTTTTGTCTATTCCTTCTAGCATGTCTAGAGATCAGTTGCTAGTGTCCTCTCCTGCTCAGCTGGTGAACCTGGGAATATTGAGGCAATGTTACACTTGCCTCATGTACACTGACAACCCTCTCCTTCTGCCATAAAACACACATACATGTGAGAGATGCAACTATATAGCCAAAGTGGAGGCTGAGCTCTCTCAACATAGGACTAGCAAGACCAGAGAGAAGGTGAAGGTAACCACACACACATCACAAATCCAGTCTCACATGGCACTATCACAACTTAAGATCATACACATAGACACACAGAGACACTCTCGGAGGCTCTGATCAGGATTCTACCAGAATGGCAGTGGCCACCACAGCAGACACTCACACAACTGCCTCCACAGGGCACAGCACATGCAACACATTGACCACAGAGTCGGTGTGCCAAACAGTCACAGCCCTTAAGGCCAAAAACAATGCCAGACACACTTGTCTATGGTTACTCCATAGTCAGACACACTGGCGTCCCGCTCACCAGATCGGGTGCGGAGGAGGTCACAGTAAGCTGCCTATCGGGCACTGGAATCCACCACATAATGCAAGCACTCAGGTCACTCAACTGCAAGTACAGGTCTGACCCAGTCATTATCCATGCTGGTGTGAGCGACCTGAGATGTACCTCCCTGGACTACATGGAAAGAGACATAGAGGATCCCTCTGATTATGTAGGCCAGGCAGGTATGACCCTGACCTTCAGCAGTATCCTACCTTCACCAAGTATGATGCCACATAAACAGAGACAAGATGATCAGCTGTATTATTTTGCTTAGACTATGGTGTCATTCAAAGGGGGTCCAATGTCTGTCTGCCTGGGACGACATGCTGGACAGGCCACGGTGATTTGCAAGGGACGGCTTGCACCTGTCACCCTGGGCTTCGGATTTCGGATGATGCTCTTGCCACCCCATTGTGCCTTTTTTATGCAAGATTCAGATTCTACACCTACCACCCTAGAACACAGTAAAGGAAGGACACTAAGGGTACTGCTGCTCAATGCCAGAGGTCTCAACCTCAAGCTGCACACACTCTATGCCCTTCTCAGTATGTAGCACATTGATGTCTGTGCTGTGCCTGAAACCTGGTTCACAGCTTCTGACAGCACCCGGCACTATCGGGTGTTACCTCATATCATGCATTCCGGCACCAGCATCCGGACAACACCAAGAAGGATGGTGGGTGTCCATATTCATCAAGGACACCCTCACCTCATTGTTGGTGGCAACACACGATGCATCGGAGACCATCCAGGTGCCAGTGACCGTAGGCAAGACTGCTCTGCAGTTTGTAGCATGTTACATGCCACCCTCTCAAACTCAGGTACCTCACACAGCTATCCTGCAAACACTGAAGGGGATAAATGTATCTCCAAACACCATCCTACTGGGTGATTCCAACTATCCACATATAGACTGGGATCACTAATCATGCCACAACACTCTAACACAAAGGTTCCATGAGTTCATACACTGAAATGCCATGGAACAACTGGTCCCAATCCCCTCAAGTGGAGGCAACATACTAGAACTCATCATCACGAACATGGGGTCACACTGTTCAACACCAGAAGTATACCCATCATTGGTGAGATCAGATCATGGACTACTCTCAGTGGGAGTCCACATCCCACCCACACCCCAGATGGAAAAACAAACAGTGAAGACCTTCTCAAATGCCGACTTCACATTTCTAAGGACTGGTGTGGTCTCTTTCAAGGCCCCAAGCCAGCGGACACCATTACCCAAGCCACTGTATCACTTAGAAATGCCTTCTACCAGCACCTCCAGGACTGCATGGATCAGGCAATCCCAAACAAAACAAAGACTCTTTGTACCACAGGCAAGCATCCAGTCTGGTGGACCCTAGCCATAAACAAGCTCTACAACACAAGGAAGGAGCTACTACAAGATAGAGCATAATCCGTGGGAGGGAAGACACCCCTGCTCATTGTGAGTAAAACACTGGGTTCCCCCATACAATCATCAGAGGCAAGTTTTGAGAGTAAACCCACTCAGGACTCAAGGGACAATCATGAGGCCTTTTTGCCTATGTTTGAAACCTGGGAGGGAACTCCCAGATATGCTCAGAATTAGTTGAATGATGTAGATATCACTGCACCTACAGACATTGCCAACATACTGGCTGACAGGTTCATTGCAGATTCCCCCCCTCCCCAACTGGAGGGTATCTACACCAGAGGATTGTAGCCCCCAAACATCTCCAATGCTGGGGTGGGAACTGCTCTATCCAAGGCAGAAAACACTTTATCCATGGGACCAGATGGTGTCCCCAGTTGTGTGCTCCATGAACTCAATGAGTAATTACACCCGCAGTTAGGGCAGCTGTTTAATCTTAGCCTCACCTCAGGATATGTGCCCAAGGAGTGGCATACGGCAATGGTGGACCCACTTCACAAAGGAGGTGCCTCCACCAACCCGGAAACTACCATCCCATCAGCTTGACAAGCCTGTTCTGCTAAGCTATGGAGAGGATCATAATGGGAATTATAAATGAAGACATAGGGGACTTGCAGACATTGGATACAATCCAGTTTGGCTTTGTCAAGGGCAGATCATGCCTTTTAAACTTGGTTGACTTTTTCAAAACAGTCACCCAGGCCATTGGCGTGGGCAAGGCAGTCCACACAGCCTACCTTGACCTGGCAAAGGCTTTCGACACAATACCCCACTCAGGTATCATTGAAAACATCACCAGCTTAATTGTGAACCCATACATCACAGCATGGGTTGCAAACTAGCTAAGTGACGGAACACACAGGGTCAAAGTTGCTGGTGCCATGTCACACTCCAGAGCTGTCACAAGTGGTGTCCCACAGGGCTCAGTCCTGGGCCCACATTTGTTCAGCATCTACTTTTCAGAAGTGCGAGCAAACACAGGAGGATTATGGCTGACAAAGTTTGAAGATGACTGCAAACTGGGAAGCATAGTTGGAAACCCATCTGACACAGACATCCTTCAGAAGGGTCTCATAGACACGGATAACTGGTGCCACAGCCATGACCTTACATTAAACACTAAACAATGCATAGCCATACCCTTCAGGAAGAACAAGGTTACCACTACTTCCCATCTAGGTGGCAATCCTCTAAGCACAGAGGAGGTTATCAGGGACCTGGGCACCCAGGTTGACAGTAACCCTTGTTTGACACTCACATTGCCAGGGTAGTTTGGAAGGCCTTCTACATTGGCCACCTCATCATGCAGGGATTCACATCTAGATCAAGGGAGGTCATTGTTCCCCTGTACTCATCACTCATCAGACCAATGATTGCATACAATGCCCCATTCAGAATGTATCTGACCCAACACCTGCAATTGGATGGGCCCACAAATTCCTCAACAGGAGGTGAAAGGGTCTCAAACATATTTCTTATGCTGCCCGACTGAAGGAATTCCAGCTGTATTCAGTCACTTACCGTCTGCTCAGAGGTGACCTGTGCCTGACATACAAGGCTATGTCCAACCCAGAATTATTGAACATGCTTCACCTCAAGACCTCTACATCCATCAGAACTACAAGGGCAGGAGACCTAAACCTCAACACAGATATTAATAGGATGTGCTGGAGGGACAGATTCATCACCCAGAGAGTCCCTATGCTGTGGAACAACATCCTGGTACATGTGAGGCTGAGCACCTCACTGGCTTTGTTCAAGTGAGATCTTGACCAATGGATGGGAGATTGCAGGTATACCCCAGGGATAACCTCAGTATCACTGCTTGACAGAGGCACAGCAAAATAATGGGCATATTATCCATCAACTTGAAGGGGTGGCAGAAGCCACAAAACTCTGGGCTAGGCTTATTAATGCCCTAGGGCAGATAGCCTAGTATGAACCTATGAACCTATGCACATAGGCCTGGGGCAGTTCCTGCTATTAGGACAGTGGTCTGCAGCAAGCTATATAGTAGTAGTCAGTTTTAGCCATTGGTTTTGACCATGGCTATTCCATGTTGCTTCTTGTTGTGGTACAAACATGGGTGTGTGGTTATCCATGCTATTTATTGCTAGTCACCCTCATTTTGTATCTTGTTCCATGTTTTTGCACATGTACATCACTGTATGACGTGTGACCTGGTAGTGTCAGGGTGCTGATGTGGGCTTTGACCCTGTTTTCTATTACAGCACTGATATCTACATTCTCTATACTGTGTGTGTTTACACTGCACACATCTTGATGTTTATACTTCTGGCATTGGGTAGCATTACATCTAGGTTCCTATCCCTTGTGGTACCCATGAGGTGGGTTTGTGTTTTTGTGGTTTATGATTCTTGAGGGTGGATGTTAGTTGGGGTCCTCAGGTGTGCATGTGGTACATGATATTACATTACTTAACACATGGCATTCATGCCTCAGGTGGTGCTGCAGGGCCACCTCTGTCGGATACACATACTACACTCCCTGTACATGTTTGGCAGCAGGTTGTGTCATGTTAGGCATCCCTGTTACTGTATGAGTGAGTCAGGCGGTATCAGTCCCAGTGTTCCTACTGACCAAGCGTATGTGCTATCGTTGCCTCTTTGCCAAGGCCAGGGCATACTGGGCACGCCTCCTTCTGCCTACTGGGACAAGGTCAGGTTGTTCCTCCTCCGAGTCACCCCCTGCCTGTGGTGGCCTTGGCAATGGTGGGGATGTTTGGCCCAGCCCTGTGCTGGTCCTGCTGCAGCTGTTTCCGCAGGATCATATTATGTAGCATAGCACATATCATGATCATTTGGGTACATGTAGTTGGTGTGTACTGCAAGGCTCCACCAGATGTGTCCAGACACGGAACCGTGACTTGAGCAGCCCAAACACACGCTCTATGATATTACGTGTTTGTGCGTGTGCCTCATTATGGCGTTCCTGTTCAGGTGTGTGTGCATTTCTGATGGGTGTCATCAGCCACGGCTCAAGTGCATAACCTGCATCCCCCACTAGGTGTCCGTGTGGGAAGTCCCCATTGGCAAATGATTGGTACAGCTGCGTCAGATGCCAGATATGGGAATCGTGGTAGCTCCCAGGGCAGCCAGCACACACATTCATTATTATGCCCTGGGCATCACACACGACCTGGCAGTTGATGGAGGGGTATCCCTTGCGGTTAATGTAGGCTCTACCCGCTCTCCTGCTGGTGCTTTGATGCGTATGTGCGTGCAGTCTATAGCACCCAGTACCTCAGGGTATTCTGCTATTTGCTGGAAGAGGCGCATATTGCTGGCCAATACCTCACGGGCATTGGGGAAATATACATGATCACCGACATGTGCTGACATGGCATCCAGGAACTGGTGTAGTACCCTGGAGGCTGATGCCTGTGATATCCCCATCATATCGCCAGTTGGTCTCTGGAAGGTACCTGTTGCTAGTATTCTTAGGCCAACACATACCTTGGTTTCCACTGGGATGGGTTCCCCTCTGTTGGTTCTGTGTGTGAGGCGTGGCCTGCACAGCTCAACAATCTGCTGCAGGAGCTCTCTGTCCACTCTATAGCTCTACTATCTCCAGCTCATGTAACCCATGGTAGGTGACCCTGGGCCTGTATACTCTTCTCCTTCTCCTCACTCTGGGTTGTCTGTCAGCATCTGCATTGTCACCACCCTCAGCAATTCGCCTATGCCTGATTATAATAGCTATGGCAGCCCCTAGCATTTCTGCTCTGAGTTCAGCTTTTTTCAGTTTTCAATTCTGATAGCTTAGTTTCTGGCAGTATCTGTTGTGAGAAACAGCCTGCACTGCTCTTTGCAGTGTTTTAAGTGCTGGGTTGGGCTTCTAGTCTGCCTGTGTAATTGCCTGCTTCTAATTGTTTCCACCAATTAACTCCAGTAGTATCTTCTGGCAGTTTCCTGGATTTTAGTTGTTTCCTGTTTCCTTTCTGTTTCCTGAGGGGAGCAATGTGCACACCAGCTTAAACACGCTCACAGTCACTTAAACACGCACACATCCCTACGGTGTTACACGCGCACACATCCTTACACGGTGTGAACTAGGCTGATTCATGCTAAAGCACGCACACTGCCTTACACACGTGCGCCCGCGCAAACCGTTGTAAACGGTTTGCAACACGCTCCCACATGTTGAACCTGCCTTACACGCGCGCGCATGCGCGCATGCACGTATTTCAAGAAACTTTGAGTGTAGGGATAGCGTATACCCTCAATTTCTTGACTTTCCTAGTGTTCTGTTGGGACACACCTCCCTCCCTGATGTCTGTCTGTCATCTGTTACCTTACATTGCCCTCCAATCTGGTACATTTATTGCTATCATGCTCCCATGATGTCACCTACCTCTTACTCTGTTCCTCCCCCTTCTCTAACTCTTACACTACTCAGACAGTGCTCATTACCTATGTGACAGTGTGATTCAGTATTGTAACCCTCATTTACATAGGATTGCCTAGTAATGACTAGTTACATGTCTTACACGGAGCTTCCCCCCCTTGAGAACCACTAAGCGGGGGCCATATTGTTTTGGTCTGCAAGTCCCTCCATTGACATTCAATGTAATACATAAATCCCACAATTGTGGCCTTATCAGCGTCGGTTTTCAGTTTTAGGTTGCGCACCCGTTTGCTTGGTGTGCGCTGCAGTTAAACACAAAATCCCGTGAAAAAAAAAGTTATATAACTTATTTTTGCAACAGTTTTTCATGCCAATGGCCACATATTTGGCCATTGGCATGCTTAATGAAACATATGCACCCTTTATTTGGAGCTGACATAGCTCCGTTTTTAATTTTGCAGAAATGTACTCAGTTGTCAGCTGAGTACATTTCTGCAACTAACACGTCCGTTACGGACTGGTTTCTGCCGTGGATCGCTCAGATACCTCATTTGCATATCTTTGAGCTGCAAATGAGGTATTGAGCATTTCCACGCCCAGTCCGTGTAAGAGACGTGTTAGCTGTCTCTTACACGGAGATTTGGGCTGTTCCTGAATCAGGAGGCTTACACGGAGGCTTACACTACTCTTGAACTCCGTGTAAGCCTTCCTGAATCTGGCCCTATATCTATATATATATATATATATATATATATATATATATATATATATATTTATATATTTATACGGATCACCTTCAGTTTACCGAAACGCAGATTCGCCGACACGCGGAAGAGGAACGCGAAAGGACCGACAACGCAGTTGACCAACATGCTGAAATCCCGACAGCTGGAAGACAGACAAGGAGAATGTGTAAGCGCGACTTGGTAAGTATGCGATAGTGAGGGATTTAGGATTAGGGAGCGGACAGGTAAGTGTGCAATAGTGAGGGATGTAGGGTTAGGGTGTGTGAAAGGTGAGTGTGCGGTAGTGTCGGAGTTAGGGTTTGGGTAATGTAAGTGTGTGTTAGTGACGGGTTTATGTTTTAGGGTGGGTTAAGTGAGTTAGGGTTAGGGGGCAGGTAGGGTAAGTGTGCGGTAGTGTCGGACCTTAGGGTTAGGGGGGGTTAAGTGAGTTAGGGTTAGGGTGCAGGTAGGGTAAGTGTGCGGTAGTGTCGGACCTTAGGGTTAGGGGTGGGTAAATGAGTTAGGGTTAGGGTGCAGGTAAGGTAAGTGTGCGGTAGTGTCGGACCTTAGGGTTAGGGTTAGGGCTAGTGGATATGTCATGTAGTGTACTGTGTTGTTTACGTGTAGTGTGTCGGTGTAATGGTGTTCGGTGTTTTGCGTGTCGGTATTTTTTGTTGTCGGTCTTTTGGCGTTGGTGATTTGTGTTTCGGCGTTGTGGCATTTCGGTAAACTGAAGGTGATGCATATATACACATGAACTCAAAAAAGCGGGCAAAAAACTGAGCGTAAATCAAATAAAATTCAAAACTCCAATTTAATTAGTGCTTTCGGCGAGGTCAGTGCCTCACCTTCTTCAGACAACAAACCAAAAGATTTACAACTAATTTATACTAGATTTCAATGCAATTATTCATTCAAGCTATTAAATCTTTTGCTTTAATTAAAAAGACACTGATTACCAACCAGTTCGTATATGCCCATAGGCTAGCATTAACGGGAAACCCACATTTACAAAACCTTAGTGCATGTATATAATATAAATATAAATTAATATAACCATCCTATAGCATAAACAAATCTAAAAAATCACGTATATAAAATATATAAAAACATATAAAATGCATAATGTAATTTCTAAAATTAAAATCAAATATATACCACAGCTTTTTATAACTCTATGCGACTAAAATAATAATAGTCATAACAGATTTAATTTTACAATCGATTAAAACCTCATTTGTATGCTAGAGCTAATAATAAAATCATATTCTATTAGGAATCCTACTAAAGCGCATTGTTATCATGCCCTCACTTGAATATTAATGTAGAGGCAAGAAATTAATCCTACAATGACCTTAACTGTGTATATTGAAAAATTATTTTTTCACTTTATTGGTAACCATACAACAATTTGTTGAGTCTTTCGGCTTTTCCCGGTTAGGGGTCGCCACAGCAGAATTCTGGTCCGCTAATGATTGGTAGTTGATTTTTACGTGCCAAGTTACAAGCCCTGATGCACAACCTTCAACGAAGGTATGCCCATTCGCGCATGTCTCCATGCAGAAGACGCTCTAGCTGAGAATCGAACTGGACAGCGTATTACTGTGAGGTGACAATGCTACCTCAGCACCACCATTGTTATGTCCTCTACTTTATGGAATATTATATTTACCTACGTATAGCTAATAGTTTTAATATACTTCTGATGGATACATACTCATTAAGCCTTGGAGGAATATGGGCCGCCATTCTTATTTGCCAAAAAATTTCTTCTACTTCCAGTTGTAATTGCCAGGGCCCTCCTCTTACATCTCCTTGACATTGTTGTATTACTGTCAATTTAAACCTATGATCGGGATACTCAATAATATGCCTAGCTAATGCATTTGTTGCATCTCTTTTGTTAATAGCATATTTATGTTCATAAATACGCTGCTTAATTTTCCTCTCCGTTTTGACAATGTAGTACGCAGCACATTGGTCGCAGCAAGCTGTATAAACTACTCCTTTGGTTTCACAATTAAATCTGCCATTAACATGATACATTCTCTCCCGAATAGTGATTTTGTTATCCGTCCGTATATATTTACATTGTTGGCATGAACCATGTTTGTACATTCCACAGATCCTAACTTGATTAGTTCTTTTTCTTTCAAGCAATGCTTTTAAGTTTGCTCCTTTTCTATATGTAAAATTGGGCTTCTCCCCTAATATTTTAAACAGCCCACTGTCCTCCGTTATAATGGCCCAATTTTTGTTCAACATTTCTCTTATTCTAATGTGATCAAGAGAATACGTACAGAGAAAAATGGTCTTAAAGTCATGCTTTTTATTACTTGTGACCATATTATATTGATCTACTATGTGTTCAACATTTTGGGCAAAATTATTTTGTAATAGGGGGTTTAAAGTGCCCTTTATTTCTTTTACTACTAACTTCGGAGATATTATCCACCAAAATTTCAGGATACCCTCTATTGATGAACATAACTTTCAAAAGTTCACATTCACAAGTAAAATCAGCGTCATCGGATACCATTCTAGCCGCCCTTACCATTTGCCCTTTAACCACCGCTTACTTTTGATGGTAAGGGTGACTACTGGTAAAGTGCAAAAAAGCATTAGAATAAGTTGGTTTTCTATAGATTATACTTCTAAATCTACAATTAATTGTATCCCTCACTAAATTAATATCCAAAAAATTTATGCTATTTTCCTCTGAACTTTAAGTAAATTCGAGGAAATTGGTCATCTGAGTAATATTAGAAATAAAAGTTGGAACTAATGCTTTACTCCCCTTCCAGATCAGGAATATGTAATCCTGGTTATCTAGTATGCCAAGAGACATTTTCCTGAAATAGGCCATTTTTGAATAATAAAGTTTTTTCCCCATGGGCCATAATACAATTGGCGAAACTACCGCCACAGGGTGACCCCCACTGCAACTCCAGTATTTTGAAGGAAAAATTGCCTATCAAAAATCATGAAGTTATTAGTTAACACAATTTCAAGTAAGGTTTCTACTAAATATATAGTTTTCTCATCCACATGCCTAATTGTCAGGAATTGCCTAATCCATTCAAGACCTAAATCTTGAGGAATTACAGTGTATAGATCTTTCACGTCAATTGTGAAAAAAACTAAAATTTTCATGATATTTCAACTTACTAATCTTTTCTAAAAAAACTCCAAGAGTCCCTACAGATTTGGGACTCTTGTTCAACCAGGGGCTTTAGTATATTGTCTACAAATTTAGCACAACCATAAGTCACAGACCCCCTTCTGTCTACAATAGGTCTAAACGGGGAGGGGGGGGTCAACACATCTTTTATGTATCTTGGGCGAACCAAAAAGGGCTGGTATCCTAGGAGCGACCATGGTTAAATACTGATGTGCGTCAATATCAGTAACACCTTCCAAGAATAAGTCATCTAAGGTGCCTCTAATTTTTTTATAAGCCGTATTAACTTCATTAATACTAACTTGCGTGTAAGCTTTAGTATTAAGATATTTATCCATGCTTTTGCTATATTCATTCTGATCCATGAATGCCAGCCCTCCCCCATTATCGGGTTTCATTACCCTAATATTGCATTCGTTCAATAAATTTAAGAATTCCCATTCATTTTTCGTAATATTAGTCTTATTATTGATTCTAGAATGCTTATCATTTGCAATAGCTCTTAAGTCCTTTCACATATTTTGTCAAAAGAGCTTAAAGATGCATGCAATGGTGGGGTTAAAGAGACTTGAGACCCTTATAGAGTTCGTTAATGAGGAATTTGTTCCCATAAGTGCGTTTAGATTCAATTTATGCACAAAAAGTTTTAGGTCCACAATGGTTCTCACAATGTCCATCCTTCTATTGGGAATGAAAGATAACCCTTTAGAAAAAAAGTCTACCATATCCTGCATAATAGTTAGAACTGTGTAGTTGTATATCTTAAAGTCCCCTTCAGAACTTAAGTATTTGGGGGTTCGTGCAGGAGGTGTCTTGTCATCTCCTCCGTTGGTTTCGGCAGTTTCTCCTCTGTCCTTGGTTTCTGTTCACATTCTGATTGTTGTGCTGGCCATTGTCATTTCTCTGAAAACCCTGATAGTTTACTCTATTATTTCGATTATCATTATTGTTAGCCCCTTGGTGTTGTGATGATCCATTATTGTGGGCATTATTATTAAGTCTTTCACTACGGCGTAGGGGTTGCGCTTCTGCAATATGAGATGCAACTTCACCTTGCATAGAACTACTCACACCCTCACCAATAACCTCGTCGTCTATATCAAGGTTATTTTGTTGACTAGCAGCATTTTGTGTATTATAAGGTGGGCGTGGGTACGCTTTATTATTTGCGTACTCATGCAAGTCCCTAGCTATTTTTTTCTTTTTTGTCTGCCTGGGATGACATGATTGACAGAACAATGCTTTGCCAGAGATGGTCTGCACCTGTCGCCCCTGGGATTCAGGTTACTGGCTAAGGCTCTTGCCACCCCTATAGTGCCTTTTTTAGGCAAACTTCAAAGGACAAAACCACCACCATAACAGGTACAAGCATGCAAAATCTGAAGGTAATGCTAGAAGTCTAAACCTCAAAATGCACTCTCTCGAGGCACTCCTAAAAATGGAGAACATCGATATCTGTGCAGTAACTGAGACCTGGTTCAAGGCTCCAGAGAGCACCCCTGCAATACCAGGCTACAACTCTTACCACACTTTTCGCCACCAAACCAGGACCAAACACTAAAGGTGGAGGAGTGTCAATATTCACCAAGGATATTCACACCACCAGGCTAGTTGGCCAACACAATGTGTCTGAAATTCTCCAAGTGCAACTAACACTAGGTAAGACTGCAATCCAAATTGTAGCTTGCTACAGATCCCCACCATACCCCAAGATTCTCACTACACCTTTCTAAACATACTGGAAAATATTAAGATAGAACCAAACACCCTAATACTGGGTGATTTTAACTACCCTGCCATTAACTGGGAAAACTACTCATGTCCCAACACCTTTCAAGAACGGTTCTTGGAATTCATAAATTCCAATGCCCTGAATCAACTAATCCATAGTCCCACCAGGGCTCCAATATCCTAGACCTGGTCATTACCAACATGGGAAATCAATGCTCCATACCCATGGTCACCCCTCGTTAGTCAGGTCTGACCATAAGCTAATCACCCTTAACATCCACATCCCACCCCACCCCCAGTAAAGAAACCACCATAAAAACTTCTCCAAAGCCAACTTCATGCTACTCAAGTCAGAAGTGACAAACTTCATAACACCCATGCAGACGGAACTGAAAGTTCAACTGCTGAATCCTACACTAAGGCACTGTACGAGCACATCCACTCATGCATGAATCGTGCCATCCCAAATAGAACCAAAATGCTCTCATCCAAAAAAAAGGAAGCCAATCTGGTGGTCCCCTGCCATAAACAAACTTTACAACAAAAGGAAGAAACTTTTGCAGAAAAGAGGAAAATCCCAGGATGCAAAAAACTCCCTTACTGGCCTCAGTAAGAAACTGAGATGCCTCAAAATCCTCCAAAGCTAGTTACGAAAATAAAATTGCCAAAGATTCCAAAGACAACCACAAAGCATTCTATAACTATGTCAAGAATCTAAATGGCAATGCTCAGATCTGCTGAGCTAAAACAGAATGGCATTAAATATACTGATCCAAAGGATATTGCCAATATCCTGGCAGATCAATTCAGTGCCAACTTCACCCCCTCTCACCCCCTAAATGGCCCATCTCAATACCGGAAGATTGACAAATTCCAGTAATAACGGCCACACAGGTACAAAACGCACCCTCTAAAGCCAAGAATACAGCATCCATGGGACCAGATGACATCCCGGGCTGTGTACTAAATGAACTACAATATGAACTGGCACCTCACCTAAGTGTCATGTTTAATCATAGCCTCACCTCAGGTTTCGTGCCCACTGAGTGGCGCAGAGCTACAGTTATCCCAATCCACAAGGGGGGATCCACCTTGGATCCCGGAAACTACCGTCCCATCAGTCTGATAAGCCTTATCTGCAAGGCCATGGAGCGTATTATCATGGAACTTATAAACAAAGACATTGGCAACCTTCAAACACTAGACCCCACCCAGTTTGGGTTTGTGAAGGGCCGATCTTGTCTCTTGAACCTGATTGACTTCTTTGAATCAGTCTCCAGAGCCATGGACAAGGGTAAGGTGGTCCACACAGCCTATCTAGACCTTGCCAAGGCCTTTGACACCATCCCCCACTCTGGAATCATAGATAAACATACTAAGTTGGGCATTAATCCCTATGTCATCCAATGGGTTGCTAAATGGCTTACTGATAGAACCCACACTGTAAAAGTAGCAGACTCCAAATCCAGCTCCAGACAAGTGGAGTACCTCAGGGTTCAGTCCTGGGGCCGCTCTTGTTTGGCATCTACTTCTCTGAAGTACAGGTCAACACTAAGGGACTCTGGCTAACAAAGTTTGCAGATGACTGCAAACTGGGAGCCATTACTGAATCCCCAAATGATGTGGATACTCTACAAAAGGGCCTTACAGAAACAGATGCTTGGTGCCAGAGCCGTGGGCTCAAGCTCAATGCCAAGAAATGTATTGTTATCCCCTTTGGGAAAAAATATGTATCCATGAATTACCATATAGGTGGCAGTACACTAAACACAGAAAGTGTGATAAGAGACCAGGGACACAGGTGGATAGTGGTC
>NC_056741.1:865814995-865844995 GCF_019279795.1 Protopterus annectens | reverse complement strand
GTGGCTTGGACTGTCTTTTCCAGATAATGCCCCCCTATTTGGGACTCATCCGTGGTCACTATGGCCTGGGGTTGAAGAGGGGCAAAGGGTCTACCTGACAAAATTGGAGTGAAGCCACCAACTCAGGTCTCTCTTGCATAAGTTGGTGACTAATACCAGATGGGACATTGGCAGATTCAGTAATGACCATTGGGATGCCAAGAGCCATTGAAGAATCTACATGCAATATCTCTCAAGGGGAACTAAAGGGATGGAGCTTGACAGTGACCCTAGAGTTTAAAGCAACAGCCTTGCAGGTGCATTTTTGTTGTGTATAATCTGATTAACTTGCAATCTTGTTCTTTGAAGTCTTTCCGGGGGAAGAGACACGATGCTAGTGTTTGTGTTTAGCACTGCTGTATAAATTCTAATACCTGTATTAGCTCTAGATGGGATTTTTCATAGTTTACTGTCATCCCCAATAAGGAACAAGTTTGAAGAATGTAATCTCTTGTCTGTAAGCACAGATGCCTGGTGGGAGCAGCAAGGAGCCAGTCTAGGCATGGAAACACTAGGAATCCTTGCAGTCTGAAGTGGGCTGCTTCCATTGCCATGTATTTGGTGAACACCCTGGGGGCTGTGGTGAGACCAAAGGGCAGGGCCCTGAACAGATAATGACAGTCTCCTAGCCAGAAGCACAGGAGTCGTCTGGAGTGCTTGTCCATTTTTATATGATAATATGCATCTTGAAGATCTCCTGAGCACATCCAATCATCTTTTCCTAAGAAAAGTACAGACTGAACCATGACTATCCGAAATTTGGTTTGTTGAACTGATTTGGTTCAACTGGCTGAGATCCAAAATTAGTCTCCAGTCTCCTGTTTTTTTTTTTTGGCACTAAAAAGAATCTTGAGTAAACTTCGGACCCTATCTGGTCTAGTAGGACTGCTTAGATAATGCTTTTGTCGAGCAGTTTTTGAATTTCTAAGACTGCTGCATCCCTGTGACTAGGTGGAACCTCTGGGATTCTCTTCAATTTTCTGGGTTCTTCTGAGAAAGGGATATTGTAACCTCTGGTTATAATCCTCTGCACCCAGTTGTCTGATGTTATCCTCAGCCAGGCAGGTAGGTGCAGGGATACTTGTCCCAGACTGCCTCCAGAAGATGGCAATCAGGCCTCCATTCATGATAAGCGTTACCAAAGAAAGAATTCTTGGAGCCCTGATTATGCAGGACACCTCAGTCTCATGCACGGTGTCTTCCATTGTTAATCCACCCTCTTCCCAGGGGAAGTCATTGCCATGCGAGGCTTGGAAAGGTCCTTGGGACTTCTTGAACCATAGCTTCCCACTTCTCTCTTTCCTGGAGTAAGACTGTTGAGGAGTGGAGAAGCATACACCATGGCAGAAAGGGCCTTTCCTTCTTTCTCACATCGGACAAGTGCGTCTTTAACTTTGGGGACAAAAAGGGATGTTCTGTCAAACGGAGCACTGACAAAAGAAGACTTAAATGGCTCCACGAACTCACATAAGTGCATCCAGGTGTGTCCCCTAATGGCTACACCGGAATCTGCTGTCCTTAGCGTCCCTTTGGCTGAATGTGCAATAAGCCTCATGGACGAGTTGTAAACAGAATCCAGGGTTACCAGCTGAGAAGTTACCTTTTCGTGAACCCCTTCAGCTACTGCTCCTGTCAGAGTATCTGATAGTTCTTTTATATGACCTCATTGAAATCTCATGAAATGTGCCATATAGCTCAAGTACCATAGTGCAAAGGTTGAAGTGTATATGTGCTTCCCGAATCTATCCATTATCCTAGAGTCTTTATTAGGAGGCTGGATAGTAGTACTTACATAGGCAAGTTCCTTTTTGGTGGCTGCTGCTACCACCATGGCATCTACTGGTATTCCTTTTGCCCAATGCTGCTGATCCTGAGCAGCTGACAAAATATGGCCTGATCTCTTTGAGATTGGCTTGATAGAATCAGGTATCTTCCAAGCTAATTATGCAATCAATATTATCAGATCATCAGCAGGCAGAATCCAGGAGGTAGTGGGTCGGACACAGAAAACCTCTAGGTATACCAAATCTTCTGAAAACGGTTGGAAAGAATGTCCAGCCACCCCTCTGTTTCAGGATCTCTAAAATGTCACTGAAGGAGACATCTTCTGTGGGTGACTTTAGGGAACCTTCTCCTTCATTGACATGGGTATCTTCAGTGAAAGACTCTTCAGAGGACTGTAAGTGCTTCCTCTTGCACTTTCTCTTCAGGGGTACTTCGGTAGGATGGGCCGAAGAGGTACCTGAAGAAGACATGACCACTATGGTTGGATCCTGAGACTTTTCTGCCCACTGTCCCAGGGAAGTGGCTGGAGGAAGCTCTGGGTGAGAAGGGCAGGGCTGTTGGTCTGAAAAAAGTGGTGTCGACTGTATGCCTGCCGTGGACAAGGCTCTCTCCATGGCCTGGAAGGCAGGCCCCCCAGTAGAGGGATGGGAGCCTGGAACCATGGTCCCATCCCACACTGAGGAAGCTGCCTCCAAAGCCAAAGCCTGTGTCGAGCTAAAATGTGCCGGCACTACGAGGGGCATAGACTGCTCCGACAACACCAGAGTGGAACCTTTCCCCCTGGAACTGGCAATGAAGCTGTGACCCCCAGGAAGTTTCCAGTTCCAACAGAACCAAACAGCTTAAGGCAACTTTCAGCACCAGAGAAGTAGCTCTTACGAGCACCAAGACAGTTGTAACTGGGACTGTCTGCATGGGGAACTCTAAAGGTTCAACTGAAGTCAGAGGAGGAACAATCACTGGAATAGAGATAGGCAAGGTTCCAAAGGCAGATAGGCTAGGAATAGTAGAAGTGGACAACCCCCTCACTGGCAACAGCTGGTCTACCAGCCTTAAAATATCAGATTCCCTGAGGCTTTTGGGGGAATGGACCGAAGGGACTTGGAGGTTGGTCTACAAAAGGGTCTAGTGAGGGGGAATACATGGTATGTGGCCTATATTTAAAGAAAAATTATTTTATGCTGGAAGATGTCTGCTCTGAAATAGCAACTGTAGTAGCAGTAGGTGCTGAAGTTATCGGTGCAAAGATAGGCTCCGACGACAGCAAAAGTATAGTCTGTTCCCCAGTTGGTTCCGATGAAACTTCAGGAACCAGGGAAGTCTTAGGCATTTATGATAATGGTGCAGACAATACTGTCGGCACCAAACTGCTCCTCTTCTTTGAATGTCCATGTCTAGATGAGGAAGAGGATGAAGAAGGGGAGCAAACATCCATTTTTGATATTGGATAACCATATATGGCCTCATCAAAAGAAGATTTGATAAGGCTTTTTAGAATGAGCTTGTTTTTCTCTCAATAAGGGCCTGGTGACTGAAGCCATGACAGATGGCAGTCTTCCTGAAGGTGCACTGGGCCTAAACAATACACACACAGAAAGTGTCTGTCCGAATTAGGTAATTTACAGTCACACTTCTGGCATCACTTGAAACTAGAAGTTCGCCTATTTTTTCAGCCATCACAAATAAAAAAAACAAAGGCAGAAAAGATGGTGGAAAAAGAAATTAAGACATTACAGTTCAAAGTTTTTTTTTTTTTTTTTTTGAAGAAAACTCACAGCAACAATGGTACGAAAGATTTGCCTTCTGGTAAGGAAAGGAAAGGACAGGAAGATAAAAGTAAACAATGGTACAAAGTTACCTTAAAGATAAGGTAATACCAATGATGGTATGTACAAGAAAAAAACACTACTCGTATTAAGAAATGAAGCAGAAATATAGGAACTGGGTATAAGAAAAGAGGGGAAAAAGCCACTAAAAAGAGATTTAGATTTAAAGAGAAATTAGCTTGCTTGAGAGCTGTTCTGATAGACGCATCTGCACTGAAAGTGGCAAACAAGATCTGCAGTAATCCTATGAGGAGCATTATGGGTAAAGCTTAGCTCAAGAGTTTTTGGAGGTCGAGAGCTGGAATAACAGAGTCAGTTCCGACATCGGAACCAAACCCACAGTGAAGGATTAAGTGAAGGTTGACAACATCAGATTGCCAAAAGACAAGCCCCTCTGGTGGACCCCTGGAATAAACAGACTACACAACATAACGAAGAAATTCCTGCCTAGAAGTAAGTGGGAAGGTGCACAACAGAGAAAACAATCCCTCATTAGTCTCAACAGGCATATTGGGGAAATAGTCAAGTCTTCCAAAGCTAAATACTACACTAAAACCAAGCAAAGGATAACCAGAAAGCATTTTTTTAGTTATGTCCAAAATCTTATAGGTTCATAGATTAGTTCATAGATTAGTATTAAGCTAAATGCCCTTGTGAGCCATTTTAAGCCTAGCCAATTGTCCTTTGTGAGACTCAAACCCTGCACCTTGTGTTTGCAAGGCAAACACCTTAACCATTAGGCTACCTTCCCAACCCAAGGGGAACATTCAACAATGTGCTGAGTTAGCTATAGGTGGCACTACCTATACCTTGCCAAAAGAAATAGCAAACCTGCTGGCTAATAAATTCAGCTCAGTTTCAGCACTCATCACCTCCCGTCACTTCCCATGAAATACTCCCTACTATTCATTTGCCTGCTATCACAAAACAGGTCATCACTGCGTTCTCTAAAGCTAGAAACACAGCATCAATGGGCCATGACAGAATCCCAGGGTGCCTATTAAATAGCTTGAAACATGACCTAGCAAAAACATTGATCTCTATTTAACTACAGTCTCCAGATAAGTGGAGGACAGCAACAGTCATCCCTCTGCAAATGGGGAGGCCATAAACTGACCCAGGAAACTACTGAACCACAAGTCTGACTAGCCTTATATGCTAGGCTATGGAACGGATAATCATGGACCTGATTAACAAAGACATAGGCAATTTCAAGACCCAACACAGTTTGGCTTCATCAAGGGCAGGTCCTGCTTGCTCAATAAGGTCACCAAAGCCATAGATGAGGGTAAGACCTACCTTAATCTGGCCACGGTATTTGACACAATACCCCACTCAATTATAGATAAACTCACAAAATTGGGTATAAACCTCTACATCACCAGATGGGCACCAAATGGCTCATGGATAGGACAGGTTGTTAGAGTGGGAGAATCCACATCCAGCAAGAGGCCAGTCACCAATGGAGTACCACAGGGCTCAGTGCTTGGTTCCCTCCTGTTTGGGATACACTTTCCAGATGTCAAGGCAAATGTAGACAGTCTTCTGCTGACCAAGTTTGCTAAGAGTGCTAGTTGGGGACAATCACTGACTCCCCAAAAAATGTTGATACCCTACAGAAAGGTTCAACAAAGACTAATGATTGGTGACAGAGCCATACCCTCAAACTAAATGCAAATAAGTGCATAACAATACCATATGGAAAATCAAATACCCCTGCAAATTATAACACTGACAGCACCCCAAGAGTGGACCCAGTGGTAAGAGATCGGAGTACTCAAACAGATAGTAATTTGAACTTTGACCACCATATGCCCACAGTGGTGAGGAAATCCTTCTAAGTGGCTTAGCTTATAAGTAAGTGCATGGCATCCAGATCTAAGGATGTCATAGTACCACTGCACTCGGCCTTCATCAGACCAATAATCAAATATGCACCCTTTGGCATGTACTTCATCAAAAGGTTTCTCACTAAAAAAATAAAGGGTATTACCAATGTGTTATATGAGAACTGATTAAAAGCCCTATCACTGTATTCAGTTTCCTACCAACTACTGAGGGGTGATCTGTGTCTGACCTACAGGGCAGTCTCTGACCCAGCCCTGATGGAAATATTACATATTTGTAAAACTGAAGTGCAAGAGGGTTACTCAATCCAAAGATCTAAATGCAATCTTGGACATGAACAGATCATGTTGGAGAGAGAGAGATGTGTCCCAGAGACTGCTCCTCCTCCGGAGTAGGCTTCCTATTCACATCACTGACCATCTTCAAGAGCAATATGGACCAATGAATGGGAAATCACAAATTCACTTCTGAATTGATCGAAGGAAGGACACTGAGGAAACTTGGAGCTATAATATATAACATTAAGTAACCTGTTTTTTTGTTTATTTTGCTCTTTATTTCTTTGTTATTTATAGCACTTTGTGTACTGTGTATTTTTCTAGCTAGTTTCACTGTGTGTGAGGTATTAACTGGAAATTGTCCACTTTTATTAAGCATCTGTTGGGTTGTTTGTTTCTGATAACTTGTTGCAGTTAAACTCTTTTCTAGAGGCTCCTTTAGCTGTTTAAAACTTTCATTTAAAGGCTCATTGCTGCTTTTCAGCTGTGAGAAACATTTCTGCAGTTTGTTTCCCACCCTCCCTCTCTGTTGGTATAGTGTTTTGATAGTTGGTGGCTTTGCAGTTGCCTGCCCCTAGTGTAAATTTGATCTGGGACCCTCCTCCCACTCTAGTGTCATTACCTCATTCTACCCAGTACAGGGAGAACATTTGAGAAGGCCAATCAGCTTAGTTTCTGCTACTCCTTTCTCTCTTTCCACTTAAAAAAAAAATAAAAAAATAAAAATTATCTGCTTTTACTGTGTTTGTGTTTCTTCCTACTTTATTTTGCTTTTGCGTCATCTTGAAAGTAATTTATTACTGCTTGGTGTAACTCATTCTAAGTCTTTTAGTTTAAGCACTTGGGCTTCAGACCAGTTGTTTTACATTAAGAAGGTTTGTGGTCTGCACTGTAGTGGCAGAACAGGTAGCTTACATCCTTCTAAGTTGGGAACTGCTGATTGAGGGCTCAGTGTCATTCTAAAAGTGTTTAAGCACTTGGGCTTCAGGACAGTTATTTTACATTAAGAGGGTTCATGGTCTGCACTCTTGTGGGAGGAGAGGCTGGACTCTGCCCTTCTGAGCTGAAAATTTCTGGTTAAAAGCTTATAGTGCCTGCATATTTGAACGGTTTCTTACTGAAATTGGTACACCTTGTTTGCTGTAGCATAGACTAGATCCAGGCCTGCTGAATCTAGCTTTGTATGTATGCTGTTTATTTCCCTGAAACGCTAATTCCACCTAAAACGCGGCTTTTCAGCATTTCTGTGGATCCCTAGTGATATCTGCATTACTTACTGTACTTATTTCCTTGTTTCACTTGAAAGAAAGTTACTCTTTGTCGTTTTTGCATTTAAGTTACCTGTAACGCATTGCATTTAAGTTACCTGGCACTTGCTCACCAAGTCAGCACTAAAAAATTAAAAGCACTACACCCTCACAAACTCCCCTTGAGTACCTTGTTCCCCAATGGCCCTTTTTTTCAATTATAAAGGAATTCCCAATACTATTCTAGCATGTCCAAAGGTCAGTTGTCAATCTCCTCTCCGGTCCAGCTGGTGAATCTGGGAATCTTGAGGCAATGTTACAACTGCCTCATGTACACAGACAACCCTCTCCTCCTCCAAACAAATTCCAACACATGAGAGAGATGCAACCATATAGCCAAACTGGAGGCTAAGCTCTCTCAACTCAGTACTGGCGTAACCAGTCATGAGGAGAAGGAAACCCCACTCTCTAGAATTCCAGTCTCACATAAACCTACCACGACAGCAAACCAAACACTTTAACACACAAAAACATACTCGGAGGCTCTAAATAAAAATCTGCCTAAGCAGCAGAGACCTCCAAGGCAGACACCCAAGCAACTGCTACCCCCAAAACAAAACACGTGCAACACATAGCTCACAAAGCCAGTGTGCCGAACAGTCACAGCCCTTAAGGCTACACAACACACTTGATACACTTGTAATAGCTGACTCTATCGTCAGGCACACTGACATCCCACTCACCAGGCAGAACAAGGAGAAGGTCACGGTGAGCTGCCTGTCGGGCACTAGGATCCGCCACATAACACAATCAATCAGGTCACTCCAAGGCAAGTACAAATATGACTCAGTCATTGTCCATGCTGGTGTGAATGACCTGAGACGTACCTCCCTGGACTACATGAAAAGAGACAGAGGAGCTCTCTGAGCATGTAGCCCAGGACAGTATGACCCTGACCTTGAGAAGCATCTTACCCTCACCAAGAATGATGCCACAATATGAAGACAAGATGATCAGTTTCAACAACTGGCTTAAGTATTGGTGTCATTCAAAGGGGATCCAACGCCTGTCAGCCTGGGATGACATGCTCAACAAGCCACGATGCTTCGCTAGGGATGGCTTGCACCTGTCACCCCTGGGCTTTCGGATATTGGCAAAGGCTCATGTTACCCCCATAGTGCCTTTTTTAGGCAAGGCTCAAAAGACAAACCCACCTCCATAGGTATCACAAGGGATAAGAAACTAAGAGTAATGCTACTCAACGCCATAAGTCTAAACCTCAAGATGCCTTTTCGAAACTCTCCTTAGCATGCAGAACATAGATATCTGTGCAGTAACAGAAACCTGGTTCAAGGCTCCGAGAGCACCCCAGCACTACCAGGTTATACCTCATACCATGCTTTTCAGCCCCAAAACTTGGACCGAACCACAAAAGGAGGGGGAGTATCAATATTCGTCAAAGATACCCACACCTCCAGGTTGGTGGCACAGCACGAAGCATCAGAGACTATCCATGTGCAACTAACAGTGGGTAAAACTGCCTTCCAGTTTATAGCCTGCTACAGACCACCCTCCCAAACCCAGGAACCCCACTCAGCCTTCCTGAGAACACTGGAAAATATGAAGGTCTCAAAAACACCATTATATTGGGCGACTTCAACTACGCAAACATAGACTGGGAGCATTACTCTAGCTCCAACACCCTAGCCCAAAGGTTCCTAGAATTTATAAACTCAAATACTATGGAACAACTTGTTACCACTTCCACAAGAGGGAAAAACATACTGGACCTGATCATCATCAACATGGGGACTCTATGCTCCAGACCAGAAGTGTATCCCCCCACTGGTAAGATCAGACCATAAACTAATCTCACTGGATATTCACATCCCGACCCCACCCCCTGCCCAGAAAACCACAGTGAAAAACTTCTCTAAAGCAAATTTTACACTCCTCAAAACCGAGGTGGAATCCTTCAAAGCCCCTGGGCCTGTGGAAAATACGGCCCAGACCGCAGAATCCTTTATAAACGCATTCTATGAACACCTTCAGGAATGCATGGATCATGCAATCCCAAATAAAACCAAGACCCAATCCTCCAAAGGCAGACGTCCTGTCTGGTAGACCCCAGCCATAAACAAACTATACAACAGAAGGAGGAACCTACTACATGACAGAGCAAAATCCCAAAAAGGGAAGGCATCTCTGATCAGTGTTAGCAAAAAACTACGGGCACTCATAAAATTGTCTAAGGCCAGCTTCCAGAGAAAAATTGCACAGGATACCAAGGATAATCACAAGGCTTTCTTTAGTTATGTTAGGAACCTGGGTGGGAATTCCCAGATATACTCAGAATTAGTCCAAAATGACAAAAAATACACCGAACCCACAGACATTGCCAACATCCTAGCTGACAGGTTCAGCGCAAACTTCTCCCACCAAAAGGGCAAATATCTATCCCAGCAGAGTGCTGCCCCCTGACATCTCAGATGCTCAGGTAAGACCCGCCCTCTCCAAAGCAGAAAACACAGCATCAATGGGACCAGACGGTGTCCCGGGCTGTGTCCTACATGAACTCCAAGAAGAGCTAAACCCAAACATAAAACTACTGTTCAATCTCAGCCTTACTACAGGATATGTACCCAAAGAGTGGCGTACAGCAACAGTGGTCCCTCTCCACAAAGGTGGTACCTCAACGGATCCTGGAAACTATTGCCCCATAAGCCTGACTAAACCCCTAGGTCACTAGATGGGTTGCAAACTGGCTCAAGCACAGAACCCACATGGTTAGAATTCCTGGAGCCATGTCAGCCCCATAAGCCTGACTAGCTTGGTCTGCAAAGCTATGGAAAGGATCATCATGGACCTCATAAATAAAGATATAGGGGACCTACAGACACTGGATCCTACCCAGTTCGGCTTTGTTAAGGGCAGATCCTGCCTCTTAAACCTGGTCGATTTCTTTGAAACAAACCGTCACCAAGGCCATTGACGAGGGGAAGGTGGTCCACACAGCCTACCTGGAACTCGCAAAAGCCTTCGATACAATACCCCACTCGGGCATTATAGATAAGCTCACCAGCTTAAATATAAACCCCTAGGTCACTAGATGGGTTGCAAACTGGCTCAAGGACAGAACCCACATGGTTAGAATTGCTGGAGCCATGTCAGACTCCAAACCAGTTACAAGTGGCATCCCACAAGGCTCAGTCCTGGGACCTCTCTTGTTCGGTATACATTTCTCAGAGGTACAGGCCAACACGGAAGCACTGTGGCTGACCAAGTTCGCAGATGACTGCAAACTGGGCGCCATAATCAACTCTCCAGCCGACACAAGCATCCTCCAAAAGGGCCTCATAGAAACAAACAACTGGTGCCAGAGCTATGGCCTCAAGCTAAACGCCAAAAAGTGTATAGTCATCCCCTTTGGCAAAAACAAAGTGCCCACAAATTACCACATAGGTGGTAATCCATTAAGTACAGAAGAAGTAATTAGGGACCTGGGGACCCAAGTTGATAGCAATCTCTCATTTGACAACCACGTGGCCAAAGTGGTTAGAAAAACATTTTATATAGCCCACCTAATCATGAAGGGATTCACATCTAGATCAGGGGAGGTCATCGTGCCTCTTTACTCGTCCCTCATCAGGCCCATAATTGAGTACAATGCCCCTTTTGGGATGTACCTTACCAGACACCTGCAGCAACTGGAAAGACCCCAAAAGTACCTCACCAAGAGGATCAAAGGGCTCAAACAGATGCCATATGCTGCCCGGTAAACTCCAGCTCTACTCAGTGGCATACCGCCTGCACAAAGGCGATCTGTGCCTGACGTATAAAGCCATGTCCAACCCGGAATTAATGGACATGCTGCATCTCAGAAAATCCAAATCCCATTGAGCTACGCGCTCGAGAGACTTGAACCTCAGCACTGAAATAAATAGGACATGCTGGAGGGACAGATTCATAACCCAGAGGCTCCCTTCACTCTGGAATAAAATCCCAGTCCAGATTAGGCAGAGTCCCTCATTGACTCTCTTCAAGAGAAATCTTGATGAGTGGATGGGAAATCGTAGGTTTACCCCGGGTATCACTTCTGTGTCACTGTTAGACAGAGGCACAGTATACTAACCTCGAAAAAGGGCATAGCAAAATTAATTTAAAATGGGTGGCGAAAGCCAAACACACTCTGGCTAGGCTTATAAATGCCCTAGGGCATATAGCCTAGTATGAACCTATGAACCTATGAACATCCTTCATGAAGGCCTTAAATAGCCTGGAGGAAAAAGTGGGCCCAGCACTGAAATTGGAAATGGCCACCAACTGTAACTTGATGGTCAAAAACTGTCCCCTTCTTGAAAAAGGGATGTCAAAAAAGAGAGAAGGATATCTGGGATAGGCGATGAAAAATGGTCCATATTACGTTCTGCTGCCCAAATGGAAAAACTTTTCCACTTACTCTGGTAGCCTTACAAGTATAAGGCTTCTGTGAAGCCAGATGAATTCACCTAAATGAGAGAAGCTAGCCTGCACTGCTTTACTATGACTGGTAGTGGAGAAACCACATGGTCAGGCAAAGTGACTGAAGATTGGGTGGAGGTCCTGATGGGTGAGAAACAAGATCCACAGCGAGATCCAGTATCCAGGAAGTATACTTCAGATGAGACCTGAGGAAGGGGGAACCACACCTGCCAAGGCCAGAAGGGGGTAATGAGTATCATGGAACTCTTGAGTCTGAAGGCTTTCTGAGGTACTTTGCGGATCAGAGTAAGGGGGGGTAAGCATAGGGAAGATCCGGGGAACAACTGTGAATGACAGCATCCCTTAGACCCTGCCCCACTGGGGGAATTAGGGTGAAGTACCTGCTGCACTTCTGTTCAACAGGGAGGCAAACAGGTTGCAGCATGGCTGGCCCCAATGAATGAAAATCTGAGCTATCACTGACTAATTGAGGGCCCCAGTCATGCAAAGTCAGGATAGATCAGTTGAGCCTGTCTTCCAGGATGTTGGATTCCCCGGGTATGTGCATTGCAAGAAGAAAGCGGCTGGAGGAGATGATCGCCCATTCCCATACCCTCATGGCCTCTCTGCACAACGGGTATGAATGTGTTCCCCTTGCTTGTTGACACAGACCACCACCATGTTGCTTGTGGGAATCGCCACTGTCCCCAGAGAAAGGCAGCCCTGAAAGGCTTGCAAATGTGAGGATGACAGCCCTCATCTCTAGGAGATTTATGTGCAATTTGGTCTCCAAGGGGAACAGTGTGCCTTGGACTGTTCTACCCTGAAAATGACCCCCCCCCCACCATAACAGGGAAGTGTCTGTGGTCACCATGGCAAGAGAAAAAGGCCTGCCTCGAAGGAGAGCCTCCAAATGATGCCAGGTGTCATCTGCAAACGGGGTTCAACAGAACAGGCATAGACATTGGATGAGTTCAGATGAACCACTGAACCACCAGAGTCCACTGAAGTACCTGCATGCGATATTTCATCTGAGAGATGAGAATCGCCACTGACATGGAAACCAGTGCCCTCAGAATGAGGTAAGCTGGAGGTGAGGGAACCTCTGACATGGCCCTGACCTGTTATCTGATCAAGTCTACTCTGTGGGGAGGCAATGCTGCAATCTCTGTGACCGTATTGAGATGAGTGCCAATAAACTCCAGATTCTGTACTGGGATGAGCTTCGACTTTGCCAAGTTGACAGTAATCCCTAACTCCTGGAACATGTGCAAGAGGTACAGTGCGACAGAAACCAGTCGACGTCTGGTGAGAGCTGTGAGGAGCCAATTGTCCAGGTACAGGAAGACCTGAAATCCCAGACTCCTCAGGTGAGCTGCTACTACTGCTAAGCATTTGATGAACACCCTGAAGGCTGTGGTGAGTCCAAATGGTAGAGCTCTGAATTAGAAATGATCAGCTCCTTTTCGGAAGTGAAGATGCCTCCTGGAGCACCTGTCTATTTTGATATGATAGTAGGCATCCTGGAGGTCTATGGAGCACATCCATTCATCCTTCTGCAAAAAGGACAAGATGGACTGAACAGTGACTATCCAGAACTTTAACTTCTTGACTGATAGGTTCAGCTTGCTAAGATTCAAAATCGGACAAAGATCCCCTGTCTTTTTTGGCGCTAAACAGATGTAGGAATAAGTTCAGGATCCTCTTGTCCTGTCGGGACCTCCTGGATGGCTCTTTTTTCTAGAAGTGTTAGAACTTCTTGTTGGGCCAGTTCTCTCTGACCGGGTTTGCTGTTAAGAGAGAATTGTCTGTAGGGGTGGTTGGGAAAAGGGAATGTAATAATCCCTGGATATAATTTTAGGCACCCAATGATCGTTTGTTATGGACACCCAGACACTTGGGTGCAAAGAAAAATGACCCCTGACTGCCTCCAGGGCAGGACAGTTGGGCAACACCTCAGAGGTGCTGAAAGGGCTTCTCAGAGAAGGGTTTCCCCTATAGCCCTGACTTTGAGGACCCTCTCTACCTATAGGGTGGCATCGACCGTTGAATCCACTTCCCCTGCCTCTGGAAGAGGAATCCTCTGCAGCATCCTGAAAGGAACTCTGCATATTATGGAACCACAGTTTTTTTACTTCCCCACTGGTTTTTGGAAAAGGACCTTTAGAGAGTAGAAAACTTGATCACGACCGCCAACAGGTTCTTGCTGTCCTGCTCATTGCAGTTTAGGGTTTCTTTGACAGAAGGTACAAATAAAGAGGAACCATCAAAAGGGGCATTAGTAAAAGATGCCTTGAAGGACTTTGTGAAATTGCACAGCTGCATCCAAGCGTGCCATCTGATGGCAATGCCTGCACCAGCCATTCGAGAGATGCCTTCTGCCGCATTTGAAATTAACCTCATAGAGGAAATGGAAACAGAGGAGAGAAAGTAGTGACCTTGGGAGATACCTTCTTGATGTCCTCCACCAGCGTCAACTCAGAAAGAGACTTGGTGAGCTCGGAGACCAGGTCAATTTGGAGGCAGGTAAAATGTGCCAGATAACTTAAGGTTCCCAGGCCAAAGGTGGTAAATTGCCTGGGACACGCGGTTCGGGGGATGAACACTGGAGCTCTGTTCCACCAGCTCCTTCTTAGTGGCTGCAGCAATCATAATGGAACAGACTGGTACTCCCCTTGCTCCAATGAGTTCAGTCAGTGGGGGAGTTCAAGAACTTGTCTGCTTTCTTAAGAACCAGTTCCACAGTGTCAGGTTCCTTCCATGCCCTGCATGCAATGAAATCGACCAGCTCGGCTGCAGGGGGGGGAGGGGGGAGGCCCAGGAACATATGGGCCCATCCCGAACACCTTTCTGCTTCAAGAGCTGCAGAATGTCTCCAAAGGAGCGTCATCTGGCAGAGATCTGGGGGACCCGTCCCCTTGTTCGAAATCTGTCTCCTTTGTGAGGGACTCCACAGGGGAGTCCAAGTGCCTCCTCTTGCACGTTCTCTTCCAAGGAGGCTCTTCCATGAGGAGCTCTGGACTGAAGAGGACTCAGAAGAGAGGGAAACCCCTGGAGTTCTAGAAAACTGAAGGATAACTCAAGGAGGCCTGACCCTAGAAAGGAATAATGGGCTCAGGGCATCATACATTGATGGTTTGGGATATTCACAGTAGGGGGGAGATGTTACTCCAGACTTGGAGAAGGTCCGCTCTACCACCTTAAATGCTGAAGGACCTGAGGAAACTTTATCCCTGTGGCTGAAACCACCAAGTAAGGGGAGTGGAGCTCGCCCCGGTACTAGGCCCCTCGGACAGTAACGGCCTCGAGCTGTTGATGGCTGACGCCCCAAGGGACAGGATCGACAATCCCAAACCAGAACCCCTCCCCAAGGACCCAGCACTGACTTCTCGGAGGTGGGACCCGTTCTGGTCTGAAACCATAGGAACCAAGCTAGTCAGGGACCCTGGAGGACCAGGGAAAAAAAAAGAAGTTATGTACTCATCATAAACGTTCCATGCTTGTTGTCCATCTCGCCCTTCATTCTTAGTGGATGGGTTCGGAGCCAATCCTCGGCTCCAACTCAGCCGGATACACTAGCTCGAAGTCTCTAACTTGGCACATGGCAGAGTAGGTATCCCATCATGCAGTGGTGCTATTACCCAGACCTTGTTTGCTGCTTACTATAACAAAGACTAAAATAATCATATGACATCAGGTCAAGGAAAAATAAAGAGTCAAAGGAGCTCATTTATAAGAGGAAACAACTCTCCACCTGGTCCTCTAGGAGTCCTTAGATGGGAGAAGGTGGGAGGCTCGTAAGAATGAAGGGCAAGATGGACAACAAACATGGAATGTTATGGTGAGTACATAACTTCTTTATATTATGTTGTCCTACCTCGCCTTTATTCTTACTGGATGGGACAGCATCCCTAGCACCTTTTCCTTGGGTGGCTCACAGGAGTACACCTTTGAGCATAGTGGAACCAAAGGAAGCCTGTCCCTGGAGGCCAAATCAACTTTGTAATAAGTAATAAATGTATGAGGATTTGCCCACATAGCAGCAGCACAAATACTGTCTACTGCCATTCTGGCCTGGAAAGCAGAGGATGTTGCTAATGCTCTGGTTGAGTGACCTCTAATTCTGAACGGCAAATTTCTATTATTGGAGGTGTATATAAAAAAGTGATACAATTTGAAAGCCACTTTGAAAATGTGACTTTAGACACTGGCATGTCCTTTTTTGCAGAGAAAAACAACAAATGTGAGCCAACCAACATGGTGCAAGAGCTAATAAAAATAACCAGCCAAAACACAGGTGTAGATAAAAATAAAGGCAGCCAAGTTTATTCAGAAAGGTTAGCGCTTTCGTGGGGTTACCGCTTCTTCTGACCAACAGCATGCCCTTTTTTGCTTCAGAGAAAGAGATGAACATTTGGTCCGATTTCCGGAAATCTTTAGTTCTATGTAGATAGAATCTGAGCCATCTATGTACATCAAGCTGGTGGAGTTTATACTCTGCCTTGTTGCTATGATTGGGAAAAAACACTGGAAGCTCAACAGATTGATTTAGATTGATTGAAAACAAATCCTGGGTACAAAGGATGGATTAGTTCGTAGAGAAACCCTATCCTTATGGAAAATCAAATATGGTGGTTTGATTGATAGTGTTTGCAACTCTGAGACTCTTCTTGCAGATGTTACAACTACTAGAATGATGGTTTTCCAAGAAAGAAATTTGAGGTCATAAGATGAGGAGGGCTCGAAAGGCGGCAATGTTAGATGAGACAGGACAAATTTTAAATCCCAAGGATAGAGTGGTTCTTTTAAAGGAGGTCTCAATAAAAAAGTGCCTTTTAAAAATGCTTTACACAATCTGTGTGACATTGAGTTAGGAGTATATTCACCAATGTGGAAATTTGAGATTGCCGCCAGTTGGACTCTAATTGTAGCTGCAGCCGAGCCTTGCTGGAAGAGTTCTGTAAGAAATTCTAAAATTGAGTGAACTGGAGCAGAAAAGGTGGTCAATGTTTCTGGTTTGCACCCAGTAGAAGAACCTCTTCCATTTACTAATACATAACTTTCTAGCAGAATCTTTATGAGAGGGTATCAAGATGTTTTTGACTGCGGGAGTGGTCTTGAAGCCTAAGTTTGGAAGTGGAACAGCCATGCTGTTAAACTGAGGGTGTGGAGAGAAGGATGAAATGTTCCTGACATATGGGTCAGAAGGTCTGGAACTGGGTCCAGAACACATGGCTTCTCCTGCAGATGAGGCCAGAGGAAGGGGAACCAAATCTGACAAGGCCAATATGGGGCAAAGAGAATCAGCCTGCTTACTAAGGATTTTGCTTTCTGGATGACTTTGGGTATGAGGGGAAATGAGATAAAGGCATAAAGAAGTCCAGAGGGTCAATTGTGAAGAAGTGAGGGGGGGGGATTAGGGCAAAGTAGCTGCTGCATTTGGTGTTCATAGACGTGGAAAAAAGATCACAGCAAGGCTGGCCCCATTTCTGGAAAGTCTTCTCTGCTATGCTTTGGTTTAGAGACCACTCGTGAGGCATTAATATTGCCCTACTGAGCTTGTCCGCTATCACGGTGATTTCCCCGGGATGTGTGTTACTACTAGAAAGTGTTGGATAGACTGCTCATTGTGAAACTCTCAGAGCCTCTCGACAAAGTGGGTATGATCTGGTTCCTCCTTGTTTGTTTATGTACCATATCACCAACATACTGTCTAACTGGATTGCAATTGTCCCTAGTGGAAAAGAGTCGTAGAGTGCCTGCAATGCTAAGCACTGCTCTCAACTCTAGAACACTGATGTGCAAATGGGCCATGTGTTCTTGCCATATGCCTTCGACTGTCCTTCCCAGATAATGCCCCCCATCTGGGAAGCATCTGTGGTCACTGTAGCAACAGGTTGCTGTGGTATAAAGGGTCTTCCAATGGTCAAGTGATTGGACTGAGTCCACCACAGTAGATCTCTCCTGCATGACTCTCTTAATCTGATCAGATGGGACATAGGAAGTTCTTGTAGTGACCACTGAGAAAACAGGAGCCATTGAAGGATTCTCATATGCATCCTGGCCAGAGGAACTAGAGTTATGGTTGAAGCCATGGTTCCTAGAAGTTTCAGAACTACTTTTGCCTTTACCTTGTCCTTGGGAAGAAGGTGGACTATTTGCTGTTTGAGTGCAGAAATTCTGTTGGGTGGAAGATGTGCCATCATAGAAATGGTGTCTATGTCTCCGCCTATGAAAGTAATATGCTGAAAAGGCAACAAGGCAGGTTTTTGCAAATTGACTGTTATGCCTAGCCGAGTACAAATTTCCAGTGTCGCATCCCTGGCTTATTGAAGTAGATGCTTGGTGGCGGCCATTAGGAGCCAGCTGTCCAGATATGGAAACACTTGGAATCCAAGATGTTTCAAGTGAGTCGTTATTACTGCCATGCATTTGGTGAACACTCTGGGAGCTGTAGTGAGACCAAAGGGTACAGCTTGAAACTGCTAATAACTGGCTCCCAGCCAGAAGTGTAAATGACTCCTTGATGCTCTGTCCATTTTTATGTGGTAGTACGTATCTTGGAGGTCTACTGAGCATATTCAATCGTCTTTCCCTAAAAACAGAAGTACTGACTGCAGTGTCACCATTCGGAACTTGGACTTTTTGACAGATTCATTCAGTTTGCTGAGATCCAATATGGGTCTCCAGTCCCCTGTTCTTTTTGGCACTAAAAAGAATATTGAGTAAGTTCCAAATCCTATTTGGTCTCCAGGGACTTTTTGGATGACTTTTGTCTAGCAACTTTTGAATTTCTATAGTTGCTTGCTCACTTAGACTGGGTGGAACATCTGGGATTGCTCTGATATATGGGAGAGGATGGCAAAAGGGAATGAATAGCCTCTGGATATTATGCTTTGTACCCACTTGTCTTTTGTGATATTTTGCCAGTCTTCTGAGTACAAAGACAAACACCCCCCCCCCCCTGACAGACTCCAGAGCAGGCCTCCTTTCAGGAGCGCTAGTAGGGACGTCCACGAAAGGAATCACGGTCACCCTAGTTTTGCTGACCTCCTCTACTTCTAGGATGTCTACCATTGTTGCTTTCCTTTCTAACCCTGGGGAAGGGATGCACCTCGTGCATCTTGGAAAGCTCCCTGGGATCTTTTGAACCACATTTTCCCACTCTTCTGATATTCAGGGTAAGGTCTTGAAGGTACGGAAAAACGTACTCCATGGGAGAGTTTTCCTTTCCTGCTCGTATCTGGTGAGTGTGTCTAACTTTAGGTCCAAAAAGTGAGGAACCATCAAAAAGGGGTGTTGGTAAAGGTAGACTTGAAAGGATATGCAAAATTACACAAGCACATCCAGGAGGGTCTCCTCAGGGAAACTCCTGAACCTGCTGCCCTACTCGTTCCATCCGCTGCATACAATATCAGTCTCATGGAGGAGTTGACAATGGAATTTAATGTGGATAACTGGGAGGTGACCTTCTCTGGCACCCCTGCAGCCAAAGAACCTTGTAGAATATCTCCTAACTCCTTCAGGAGATCTCTTTGTAGCCTTGTAAAGTGTGCAAGGTAGTTCAGCGATCTGAGTGTAAAAGTCGCTGACGAAAAGATACGCTTCCTGTATCTGTCCATCGTTCGAGAATCTTTGTTCAGAGGATGGACAGATGAGAATGTCTCAGAAAGTTCCTTCTTGGTGGTTGCTGCTGCCACCACCATAACATATACAGGCACACCATTGGTAAGAAATTCTTTTCCAGTGGGGGCTGACAAAAACTTGTTTGGCCTCCGAGAGACTGGTTCCATAGTATCAGGTGACTCCCACGCCTTTCGACTAACTCCATTAGCTCATCAAAAGGCGGAGACACCCAGGAGGCTGAAGGTTGAAATCCAAAAGCCTTCAGGTACACAGACTCCTCATCAGAAGGGGTGATGGTGTTCCAGCCGCCTCTCTTTTAGGATCTCAAGGATATCTGCAAAGGCGATACCTTCAGAGGACAACTGTGGGGATGCTTCTGACTCCTCAAGGTCAGTGTCTGAGGTGACGGACTCATCAGGGGAGTCTATATGCTTCCTCCTGCATGTTCTCTTCCGAGGGGACTCCTCAGAAGGGTATTCTGGCGAGGTCTCAGAAGAGTGGGGCTCACCCAATGGGGGTTCCTGAGGCTCTAAATCTCTGCTGTCCAATGGATGGGGTGGTGCCGAGCCAGTAGCCAGTGCTTTGTGGGGGATGAATACCAGTATACTTGTGTAGAGCTGTAGGAGGGGACAACACATTGCTCATCAGCTCGAAAGCAGAACCCACCAGCTTTGAGGACACCCTTGGTTCCAAGGGAACAGAAGAAACCCCCAGCTCCGAAGCTGATATAGGAGCCAAACTCAACCGAGCCGTAGCACCGAGGGGTAGACTCTGAACCGAAGAAGCTCGGGTCTGAGCATCCCCCTCTCTGGGACCAACTGGAGAACTTCTGCTCCTAGACATCCCGGATGGAACCAAGAGTGTCAGAGCAGAGACTGGTTCTGGAATCTCCCGAAAGGGTCCCAGAACCCACGGTTTTGGAGCCGTCTAAGACTATTGCATCCACTGTTCCTTTTCCGAGCCAAGCTGGATCTTCGGAGCCGGGGTGCCAAGTACCGCTTGCTGTAGACCCTTGGGTCTACAACAAGCGGTACTTGGCACCCCGGCTCCGAAGATCCAGCTTGGCTCGGAAAAGGAACAACAGTGGATGCAATAGTCTTAGACGGCTCCAAAACCTGTTGAGTCAGAACACAGAACAATTTTGCCAGTGCCGGTGGCCTCAATAGTCTGCGCACCACCCTCTCCACGTCATCATTAGACAGCTCCTTGAAGACCTGGAGGATAGGTTGGTGAACGAGATCTTTCCAGGATGGGAGATCTCAAAGTAGGGGAGACCAGTGGAAGTTCAATGGACCGGCTCAGAGTCACAGTTTCTTTCGGTTCCGAAGATCTTGGTGCCGAAGAACTAGGTTCATCGATAATAATCTCCATCTATTCCGAAGGCTGTGGAGCCAAGGAGGTCAATGCCTGTGAAATGTTTGTCATTTTTTCAGGAGGATCAGACTGAGTCGAAGAGACAGGAGATGGCCTTTTAGTTGGCTTTTCCTTTTTAGAAGAAGAGAACTTACTGGACGAAGACGAAGAAGCACTCTGCAGATCATTCTCAAAGGTCGGTTTCAAGAGTCCTTTGACAATCGATTTATTTTCCCTCTCCTGAAAAACATGGGCATTAAAAGAGTGACAGAATGCGCAAATTTCCTGAAGATGGATTGCTCCTAAACAGTAAACACAAATGCTATGTCCATCAGTAATGGACATCTTTTGGGAGCACTTTAGGCACTTATTAAAGCCAGAAGACTTATGTTCTTTCTCATTAGTTTCCTTAGACATGTTAGGGATGAAGAAATCCTACAACTATATAAACTGAGTAAAAGCCACACAGAAAAACACCTCTACAAAAATTATTAATACACTATAATTAACACAGCACATCTAGTGAAGCTAAAGGGGAAGGGGAATACCTTTGTTCTCTAAAACGAGTACTAGGCCCTCTAATTTAAACAGACCTAGTAAGCTACCAGAAAAAGGACACACAGAAACACACTACTACTAGCCCTCTAACTCAAACAGGCAGTTAGCGCTCTAACTTAAATGACCTAATTAACTAACAAAGTAATACACACACAATCTAAGTAACAATTTAAGCACACCACTACAACAAAAAGCAAAGGGATACACAATACAGGCCTGGCGAAAAAAAAAAACGACAGCCAAGAAGAAGCACACAACAGCGATAAAATAGCTACCTAAGCTACGAAAAAAAAACAGTACTCACAAAACTAAGTAATTCTAAGTTCTAACTATAGAAAAACAGCAAAAAGACAAAAAACTTAGCCACAGTCAAGAAGAGAACATCCGAACTCGTAAAGCGGCAAACGAGATCTGGGGAATTGCACCACTGCATGATGGGATACCTACTCTGCCATGAGCGAAGTTAGAGACTTCGAGCTAATGTTTTCGACCGAGTCGGAGCCAAGGATTGGCTCCGAACCCATCCAATAAGAATGAAGGCGGGATAGGACAGCATAACATCAACTATTCCCTGGTCCCGACTCAAGAAAAACCGGGACCTGGGATTACAAACTATTGGAATCGGAACAGAAGTCAACTTAGGGGCCAGGGACCGCCCCGAGCCCAAACAGGCTGAGGATGCGAAAAACCCATCTCTATCTGGGCCCTAAGGAAACTCATCATCTTGTCCATGTCTGAGGTAAGATGCTCCTCAGGGACCTGGAAGAGGTGGAGGAATGTGAGGATTTGGATGGGAAAACCTGATGGGACCCCACAACCACTTTATGGCATTCCCGATCTAGGGAATGACTCTCATCTTGGATAGGAAGGCTTCAGATCCCTGGGAGAACCAATTGAGGAGCCTATGACTACTAGCTCTGAAACTGATGAATGTGTCAGATCAGAGCCCTGCAAAACTGACTGCCTTGTTTCCAAGTGGCTAATGGAGCCGAAGGAATGGCCACGGGATCCAAGGGTATCTGATCCGCAGAGGCTTCGGGTCCAGTCCTGGGCCTCTGGATCTGACCCTGCCAATGACTAACTTAGATCAGCAGGGCTGAGATCCGACAGCCTAGGCCTTTTCTGAGAATGAAGAGGAGAAGTGCCCAGGGAGGCAGGGTAGGCTTTCCTCTTTGGTTCTTTATGGCCGCTAGGAGGAGGGGGAGCCAGAAACAAAAGGATCCCCTTGGGCCATGCCTTTGACCAACAATGTATTGCACCCATCTGCCAATGCTCGAGGATTGAACAAAGCACACACTACACATCAGCCTCGAGATGGTCGGATCATACACAATAAATGCACTTCTTGTGGGCATCAGAGAGTTAGGCATCTTATGCCCATAAGAAGAACATTTCTTAAACCTGGTAGGTTTCTCCAACATGGTCCTACCAAAACAAGTACAAACAGTTCAAAAACACACAATGACAGACCAACAACTACAAGGCCAAGAAACAGAGAAAAGCTGAAAAATAAATCAAAACACACACATACAAGATAAATCCAAACACTAAGGGGAAGGGACCAGGAAAAAAAAGGTGCCAAACACCAAAGCAGAAGGAAAAAACAACCCTAACTCTGCCAGAGAGCCAAGAACGAGGGGAGGAAGAAAATATATAACTACATTAAACTAACTGCTACTCGAACAAATTTGAACACTTAGCTGAAAAAGTTCTGAAGACAAAACCCAGAATCGTGTCTGTAGCTAATCGTGGCAAACAAGATTTGTGGGTTTGAAGGTAGAAAGGGATTATGGTTGCCATATCGGATCAGATGTCGGATCCAATACCCAGACGTGATAAATAATGAAATGTATAACATCAGATGTAATGCTTACTATCAAGTTAAAACTTCCTACTGTTATAGTGGAGAAGTGTCAAGCCTCCTAAGAATCATTTTCTCAACCTTCGAGTCTCTTGCAAAACTGACTGTTCATACTGTTACCACTGCCATAAAGGGTCAGGCTAAAAGCATGTGAAGCCTGAGGAAGCGGATGCCTGCCCCTTAAGACAAATGAATTACTTTCCAAACACATACCTTTCCCTCAACACTTCTTATTAAACGACAGAACAAAAAATACTTTTACATTATTGTGATGGTATCCTTCTAGTGATCCAACATATGATCTGAAGCTTTAGAAACTCAAACCAGGGATCTCTGCCTTTAAGAACTCTGAAATTAACAACCATACAACCTCTTCAACAGAATAATCAGGAAAGGATGGAACTAAAGGACCTTGACATAGATCCACTTAACAGTAAACCGTGAACTAAGAAACATCTTGCAAACGATCATCAGTTAAAACCATGCATGCAGTTTAGAATTCATTTAGTATACTGTCCAAAATCAAATCCCTAAAATGCAAAAGTAACTACAATTCTCAATGTATAGGTGTTAAAGACACTTCAGCTACCTTACATAATCTCCTTTTCTTCAGTCAAAAAGCAACATCCAATTCTACAATGCCAAAGACTTGCAGAACACACATCAAGCCTGTCATAAGTGCAATAATTTGAAAAATACTATACTTTGGCAGGCAATTCATTGTACTATTTTTACTTACAGTTATTGACTCTATTAAAAGTTGAAATCTTGGCATGTATAAGCACCTACATTTTTCAGATGTTATCATTCTTGCATTACTTAGTTTTATAACAAAGTAAGTTCTGTTTGTCATTACACATTTAGGTAAAAGATAATCAATCAACTAGGATACAAGAAGAAATGCAGCAACCAGCAGCTGTGTGAAGTAGTCTCAGGGCATAAGCATTGGATTCTGGATTTTTTCAGCAGCAATATAGCCCTATACGAGCCAGCAAAGGAGTAAAACAATGCAACCCCCCTATGTAACTAGCACTGGCAGAAACTCCAGGCTCTTCTGAGAAATAAAATTAACACCTATAGTACACAAATAAAACTGAACTACAGAGCAAACACGTAAAGAGCTACCCAGACATTAAAGAAGCAAAATGGGCTAAAGGTGTGAGCTGTTAATGCCCAAATGACTTTAGATCTAATGTTATGGTAAGCACAGCAAACATCTGCACTAATTAACTCTGGGACAGATATTTGGTCAAGAATCTACAACCAATGGGTTGAACACTGCCTAGCCAATAAGAAGGCCAACTGTTGCAACATGTCCCATAGAACTGGCTGTATCAAAACGTGCTCTCCTCTGGACCAGGCATCCAGCTTGCAATGTCTCAAAAAGATAAGGAAAATTGTCAAAGATGCTGCCTCTTTGTTAACCTGGGCAGAGCTTTTACAAGGTAAAGAGATGTGGCAAGTAGGTCTAGTGAAATTAATCACAATGGGTCCTTCCAGAATCTTAATGTATTTGCTTTAGCAAAAGCAAACAAACCACAGAGAGCACAGCAAGTGCAGTTCTGTATGTATTTATATTTTAATTATTTGCCTTTTAGCAGTTAAGGGTGTTGGCCCCCTCACTCTTTTCATCCATGACCTAGGCTCACTAATACAATAACAAAGTGGAAAGGCAGCATTAACATACTCCCTGGACCAGAAACTCAAATAAGTGTTATGTCAATTTGAAGCTTTTGCAGACAAAACCCTGGTCGAAGTCCAGAAGCACAGCACTAAAGAACTGTGCACTACATAACTTCATAGGCTCTTACTAGCAGGTAGCATTAGCAGCCATACAGGGCCTAGCCATGCAATTTAGAGCCAGATAAGTGGATATGCAATCCCGCTCAATGACATCCCTACTGCTTATCGCCTTCTAGAGTACATTTGTGGGTACCCATACAATCAAGACAGAACTTGAAGGAGGCGGGTGTGTTACATCATTCAACATGCAAGAAAAGCTTGCTCCATAAGAAGTGGCTTCTTTCAGTTAGGAGGTTCTTTCTCCAAGAGATCTTGTTTATATTGTGAAGAAGACTAAGGTCTCTGCAGCGAGTGTCTTTAGTACTATTTATATTTCTGAAGTGGAGGATGTCTACAAGGACAGTTTTTTTTTTTTTTTTTACTGCTTTTGACCTCCCCCCCCCCCCCCCGTGCCTAACATCAATCAAGCCCCTAAACAGATGTCATATATATAACTATGATGGCGCTTTGAACTGTCTACAGCATCCTGGCAGTGAAAGCATTTTTTGTTTTTAACTATGAACTTAACCCCTAGCTTCATGATGACATGCACATCCCTCAATCCATCGAACAGTGCTCCCCCACGTGACAACATCAGCTACCATCACAGACTTATAGGATAATGTCCATGACTTCCCAACCCAGACCATCTCTTCACGATAAGCCTCTACTCTCCAGTGAGACCCTGTCATTGAAGCAGTATCATAATCTGGGAAAGAGCCACCATCCTGCCCCCACCCAAACATACATTTCCATAGGATCACAAGAGGTTACTAGGCTAAAAGCCATACAGCCTTTTTAAGCCAAGCCATTAACACCCCAGTTTTCACAATTATCAATGCCTATGGGCTAGAACAGCTTTGATATGCATCTGTGCCTTAATGGCATCTACAAAAAAGCCAGGGTTGAATTTGCAATTTCCCATCCATATGTTTAAACTGCATTTGAATAGGCTTAGGGACGAGCTCTGCTTCATATAAAAAGGGAGCCTGTTACAGAAAAGAGGGGTAATCTCCAAGACCCATACCTGTCCTTAAGTCCCTCCAACATGTTTTGTTTACATCACAGACAAGGTTTAGATCCTTAGATGGGGTATTTCTAGTGCTGTTTGTTTTGAGAATGTGTAGGAGATCCACAAGGGCTGGATCAGAGAATGCTTTGTAAGGTTAGGCCTAGATCATCCCTCAGTAGTCTGTAATAGACAGAGTACTATGACAGGGCTTTGAAGTGGTCTGCACAGGATATATTATTTGCACCCTGTATTATTCTAGGGAGGAACTTCTGTGGTTGCTCCAGCTGTTGCAAATGCTTGGTCAAGTACATGCCAAATGGTGCACTGTACTCGATTACTGGTCTAATAAGGGCGTCGTATAATAGAACTATGAACTCCTTAAATCTGGGATGTCACGCTCTTACTTATAAGTTGTGTCATGTACAGGATTTTCTCACTGCCATGGACACATGGTGATCAAAGTTCAGGTTACTGTCACCCTAAGTTCCCAAATCCCTTACCACTGAATCTACCCTTAGGGGAGTGTTATCAATGTTGTAATTTGCAGGTATAGTCATCTTTCCAAAAGGTATAATTATGCATTTTTTGCATTGAGTTTTATACCACAGATGTCTGTGTCAGACCTTCTTGGAGGATATCTGCATATTTGGGGGATTCAGTGATTGCACCCAGCTTGCATTCATCAGCAATTCTGGACAGCTAAGAGCCCTCTGTATTTGCTTTGACATCACAGCAGTATATTCCAAACAAGGGAGGTCCCAGTACTAATTTCTGTGGGACACCACTAGTAACAGGCTTCTTGGTTGAGGAGGATTCCCCCACCCTAATTTCATGTGTCCTATCTGTGAGCCATTTGGCTATCCATCGGGTGACAGGGATTTATGCCCACATTTGTCTACAATACTCAAGTGAGGTATTGTGACAAATGCTTCTGCCATGTCAAGGTAGGCAGTACGTATCATTTTGCCCTCGTCCATAACTCTAGTGACCTTCTCAAAGAAGTCCACCAAGTTTATTAGGCATGACCTCCCCATGATGAAATCAAAATGGAACCAGTCCAGTATTTGAAAATTTACTATGTCTTTATCAGGTCCACAGTAATTCTTTCCATGGCCTTGCATATAAGACTAGTCACACTTATGGGTCTGTAGTTCTATGGCTCTGTTGATGGTCCACTTTTGTGTAGATGGGTGACAGCTGCAGTCCTTCATTCCTTATGGATGACATTGGTCTGGAGGCTGTGGTTGAATAGACATTCTAGTGGGGCTGCCAGGTTATGTTTTAAGCTATTTAGGAGGCATCCTGGGACATTTTCAAGACCCATTCATGCAGTGTTTTTTATGCAGAGTGAAGTGATGACCTGTTCTTTAGCGACAGTTGGGGGAGAAATGGTAGAAGGTACTTCCTGGGGAAAACTGTGGGTGAAACTGGAGCTACATTTATCAGCCAGCAAATTTGCTACATCCCTCTGTTTGGTACAGGAAGTTTCATTTACTATTACTTCATCACACTGTTGAGTGTTTCCTTTAACATTGCATACATAACTGAAAAATGCCATATGGTTATCCTTAGTCTGGAAGACTATTTTTGCCTCAAAGTTGGCTTTTGGTGGACTTGACTAGTCCCCTGGGCTGCTTGTTAAGAATGATGAAGATGGGGTTGTTTTGCCTTTTTGGGCATAACTCTTCTTACTTCTGGACAGATGGGGTTTTCTTTATTTTCTTGTACAACCTTTTTATACAAGGGTCCTTGAAAATGGCTTGTTTTTAGAGGCTTTTTTTGGTTTGGTGCTACTTCTATGCAGTTATTTATATATTTGTACAGGGTTTCCAAAAACACTTCCGCATAGGCCAATGTGTTCTCTGATTTGGGGGGGGGTATGGAATTTAGCTATGCGTTCACTTAACAGAAAGCAGTTAGCCCTGGAAAAGGTCTTAGATGTTCTGCATTTGCTGGGAGTTTAGCCTTTATAATGGTTTCAAGGGTTTCCCCTTTGTGATCTGATCTGACCAGTGAGGATAATATACATGGAGGATGCAACATTCCCTCATATTTGCGAGTAACAGACTCAGGATAGTTGCATCCCTATTAGGTGGGAAGACTAGCTGTTCCAGGGTGATTGCATTAACAAAATTCTGGAATCTTTGAGTCTGCATGGCAGTGGTTGTGTATATCCCAGTTTATGGTGGGATAGTAGAAATAACCCATGAATATGGTGTTGGGATGACTCGAGTGACTCCAGTACATTCAAATATGCGGTATACTTATCCTGTGTCATAGTCCTATAGTTAGCAAGGATATGGTACTGGACTTTACGTAAGGTTAGTTGGACATGGAGCAGCTCAAGCATGTCATATTGTTTAATCAATCTTGAGGTGCGCTTTTTATGTAGATTGATACACCCCCACGTCTTGTCCCTTCTTGTGCAGTAGCTGGTCTAAATGTGTGGAAGGCATTATAACCTTGTACTGCCAGGGTGCTTTCTGTGGCTTTAAACCATGTCTCTGTAACTGCACAGATGTCAGCACTCTCTAGGCTGAGGAACACTTCCAACGAGTGGAGCTTCTTGTTGAGACTCCTAGCATTGAGAAGTAACACCTTAGTCTATCTTGGATAGAATTTACTACGTTGGAAGATTTATCAGATTGGCATTGCCTGAAAAAGACACTAGAAGGGTGGATGATGTTTTGGCCAATATCCAAAAGCTTAGTGGGGAAAGGTGTAGTCCATCCCTGGCAAAGCAGCCTGGTCTGCCAATCATGTCCCCCCAAGCTGACAAATATTGGACCCTCTTAGAACACCAGAAACTAAGCCAGTTGTTAAAGTTAATCATCTTCTCCATATATTGTGGTATCATCCTCAGAGAAGGTAGAATGATGCTCAATGTTAAGCTCATACCAGTCTGAGATGCATAATCTGAAAGCTCTATCATGTCTATCTTTATACAGTCCAGAGAGGTACGTCTCACATCATCAACACCTACATGGACTATGACAGATTCATACTGGTACTTGTGGTTCAATGTCCTGAGTGCAAGTAGTCTGGCGGATCCTTACCCCCCAATAGGCAATTGACCATGACTGTCTCCTTGCTCATCCTGATGAGGGGGGCATCAGTGTGTTTCACAGTCTCCAATAACAAGTTTATTGGGAAGTGTGGCAGTTTGCCTTAAAGGCTTTGACACGGAGATGTGGTTGCATATGTCCTGGGGAGTGCTGTCACTGCAGAGTGTTTGGGAGGTTGCTGAGGGCAGTGTATGGGAGGCCTTTGAGATTTGAGTAGATTGCATTTAAGCGCCTCAGCCTGTGAGAGTTTGTGTGTCTGATCCATGATAGGTGCAGTGCGTGTTTGTTACTGTTAACCTGTTTGAGCTTTGCCTACAAAGACACAGTGTAATTACATTTCTCATATGCTGCGTCAGTCTGCTTAGGAATAAAGTGGTTAGTAAACACGAGACAATTCCTGGACTGTCTCAAGATTCCCATCTCCACTAGGCTGGTTACACAGACAGCAGGAAAGTGCATATCCATGGCTGTGGATCCACTTTTTTGTGATCTATGAGGGGTGGTGCAGCTGGAGTTTATAGTTGTTAGACTGAGAAGGCAGGTCTAGGATTGATCTAAATCAACACTCTTGGGGTAATGATGCTTAGCAGGCAAACTATCTGTTCTACTCTTAGCTAGATACTTGAGAAAATAGCAGAGCAGTTTTACATGGAAAATTACAACTCTAGTAACTGCTTCCATTGCAAACTATTACTGCACAGCACAGCTGAAAGGAGAAGAGATAGACAGGAATCTATAAAATTCACCCCAGGGATCACTCCAGTGGCTTTACTCGACAGTGGCACTGGGAACTAAGGTCGGGTGGCACGATGCCAGGGTAATCGTATGGGATAGGTTTGTAAAGGCTCCAGGGCCATTAGTACACACCTATGAACCTAAACAGTAAAAATGCAGTATAATTGTATATGTAAGGCTCAGATCCTGCAGCAATTCACAATGTTCTCATTATTGTCAGTGATACTACAAGACTATAGTTCCCAGACTAAGTAAAATGCAAACATAACAAAAATGCCGTAGAAATTTATGAGGCTCAAATCCCGCAGCAATTCACAATGATCTCACTACTGTGAGATTAAGGCCCCTGACCAAGTAAAATGCAAGCAGAAAAATGCAGCAGAAATTTAAAAAATGAGGCTCAATCCTGCTGCAGTTCATAATACCTTCACTATTGTGAGTTATGCTACTGTGATGGTGGTGCTGTGGTAGCGTTGTCGCCTCACAGTAAGACGTTGTCCCGTTTGTTAGAGAGCCTTTGGCAT